>NW_003852429.1:15591622-15616784 GCF_000181295.1 Otolemur garnettii
AAAAAAAAAAAAAGAAAAGAAAAGAATATGAAAATCAGTAAAATCTTATATTGTCAATCAGGTCACATGACTGGGCTTCCAGTCTGCTGGAAACCAAAGTTGTAGGGGGGTGGTTTAGACAGAAAAAGGTCAAGAGGGCTATCTGTTAGCTCAGGAGAATGTAACAGGGTCATCTCTGTAGTAAAGAGGTGGTCTCGTCTGAAACACAAGACTTCACGAGCTGTCATAGGCTTACAAACCCTCCATGTTCAGCTTAGCCTGGCCCGAGCAACCCCTCAGGAAGTTACCGAATTTCCATGCTGCATGAGTGGAAACCCTTGATCCATCTCCCTGCACCCCTTTTCCTGAAATTATTTTGCACACACAAAAAATTATTTTGCACAATAACCACTTACACGTGGAGGTCCAACCAGGTTTCACCAACTTCCTATGTCAGCTACCCAGGACAACCCAGAATCTACTCAGTTAGATTCTGCGTCTGCTCATGTGCACGGCTGGTCTAAGGAAGCCTCAGAGAGGCAGGTTGCTTCTTTGGTCCAAGTGCTGGCAAGGTGCTAAATGGCTGCTTTTAAGGTAAAAATAGGACTAGAGGATGCTGTAAATATATGAACATTACATTCTTTTTCTGATTAATTCATCCCAACTGCCACTTAAATTATTAACTAATTGTATCAATGAGCTGTATTTATTTTAAATCAACCTACATTGGACTAGATATAATGTGGCTGGGTGCTAAAGATTGTGGTTGGGAGAATCGGACAAACATTGTTTTGAAACCTGAGGTTGTTACTTAGAGAGCTTTTTAAGTTCACCTGGGGAAAGTCATATAAATCTTTGAAATTTAATTTTCTCATTTGTGACAGCTCATGCACTGAGGTAACATGGAATGTTCTAGAAAGACTGAGTCTTTTATCCCAAATGGTAATAGAGATAATATAATTGTAGTTAATTATTTACCACTCATTACTGTAACCCAAGGGCTTTTCTAAATATTGTATAAGCATTTTCTTGATCCTCAGTCACTCTGAGATCAGTATCATTTTCAAATGAAGAATGAAGGTACAAGGAGGTGGAATAGTAACTTCTTTCAGGTCCTGCCGTTGGTGCCAGTGCCCACACTCCTGGGCACGGTGCAGGGCTGTCCAGCAGTGATTTCCTGAGGGTGCATGATGTGCCAGGATCTGCTTTGGCCTGAAAGATCCACAGGGAAGGACGTCCTGCCGATGGAGCTGTCCCTGCAGAGCATCTAGCATGAGCTGCTGCAGCCAGGATCACGTGTGCTGTGCAAACTATTCCTTTGAGGTTGGTAACATTCTTATTCACTTTATAAATAAGGACAGTGTCACTTCTCAGTTGCAAGTGTTTGTGTAACTACAGATTGACAATAGCAAATAAGATAAAAACATTATATCTCTGCTCTTGGGAACTACAGGGAACTGGAATCAATTGAAATACTGTTTTAGATCAGTTCTAGTTCTGGTGATTTTTTTGTGCCTCCTTCAATAGTTTTAGTAAGTTAAGCAATTTAAAACTAGTCTCACGTATGAGCTATCACATTTTTGGTTGATAGACGTGGTATTATTTGTTTTCCATGTGTGGGTCAACCAAATTGGCATGAGATGTTGCAGGCTTAGTTACTAGTCAGCCAGGGCTTCTGATGGTTATTATTAATTCTCATGCGTAACTTAGAGAGTGGCTGTGAGTATTAATGAGTGGAGATGACTCATTTAAAGCCGGAGCTGGACACCGGGGCCATATCATGTGGCCCCATTAAATGCCTCCTGGTGAGCCATCTAGTTGGCATCTCACAGGTCCTTCCGTGTCCGTCCTGCACCCTGAAGCAGTCGGCGGGCCTGGGGCTGAAGCCCCTCCATGGCTGTGGCCCGTGTGCTGGAAGACCACACAGTCACTGGCTGACAGAGAAGTAACTTTGGGAAACAAACTCTGTACAAAGACCAGACGTGATGAGATGAAGGGAAGCTCAACCTTGTGCCTCAAAAAAGAGACTGTTGCAATGAAAAAGGGGCTTGTGTATAATGAGAATATAGATTAGCACATTTCAGGGAAAGTGGGACTGATCATTTGGGAAAACAACAGGGTGTTTGAAAACGGGTTGTGAGTTTAGATGGGCTCTGTGTGGGCACATCTGAACTCGGGGCTTGGCACCCAGGTGTCACACCGGCTACCACTGACCCACCCACAGTCACCCAAGGAGGGTAGAGAAGCATTAATCCGTTCCAGAGTTTTCTTTGTTGTAGCATGTACCTGTTTGTGAAATTCAGAAAGTGCTCAGAAGTATGAGTAAGTTACAGTTTGGAAGAAAAAGAAAAGCCCAGTGATGGCTTCTTCAAACTCAGGTTCTAGGGTAGCACCAAAGTAGAATTTGGGACATACTAAAGGCACCAGGGTCCACAGAGACAGTGCCTCACACCTCACAAGCACTCAACAAGGATGTGTTCATACATCCTGGCTCTGCATCATTACTCCAAGACCACCTAGATGAACTTCTGGGTACCCCAGTCTTCAATCACCACTGTCCATGCCCTCCTTGAAGGGCAGGTCAAGGTCATTTCTCATGCAAGCCTTTACTCCACGCAGTGGTTCTGGTTGTTACAAAGCTGTTGTCTGGGTTGCCCGGAAACCTGGTTTCCACTTGCTGCTCCTGGTTCTGCTAGATTTGATTTGTATTGGGGTATTTGTACTCAAACATCAGAAAACCCCAACTGCATTGCTTACTTGAGAATTTTGTCTTGGGCCCTGCTGCTCTACAAGTCACAAGAGGGTTATTTCTCTGATACTGATATCCTCCTCCAAGTATGTCTTATGTCCAAGTTCAACGAGCTCTGTTTCTAAGATTCTAAGAGAGGCATGCTTCAAACACATATGATTCATCCACTCAGCCAGGGCAGCGCCGAGGCAAAATTAACTGTTTTTAATTCTTTTGGGCACTTTAAACTGTAATAAAAAAGAGAAAGTACCAGGATTACAAAACACTAAATCTGTTGCTTTTATTCATTTTATTTAATTCAAGCAAATTTAAGTGTCTTCAGTGAGAAACTCAGAGACTACAACACACAGTAATTTAATTTGAAGCAATTTAAATTATGAGGATGATAAATATTTGAGTTAAACTAAAATGCATAAATTTAATATAAGAACGGTATTGGTAACTATTCTACCTGCGATATCTCATTCAATCCAAAGATGAAGAGTAAAACCAAGAAAAAACAAGCTCTTCCAGAGCATATAATACTGATTTTACATGTAATTAAAACTAACAATTTATTTTCATTTCTAGAACATATTCCTATGACCTTTGAGGTTGGTGGAGGGGTAGGCCATAATTATAATTATGCTTTGATTTGCAATGAAAAATTGAAATGACTGTCTATTCCTGTCCAGTCGAAGAAATAGAAGAATGTTTGAATTCAAGTGTGAAGCATCACTGCCCTCTCCTGATATATTTTTGGCATAACATCTTCTACAAAGGATTTCAACACCAAATCAAATTTTTAAAACTCATTTTACACATTAGAAACAAATATTTTCCTTTATGAATTTACATATAATTCATGTAAAGTCATTATTTCACATGTTATTTCAAATTCAAAACGATAATATTAATCTTTTAAAATCCAGATATAAATTAATAAGCCAGAAAGTGTAGGATAACTAGTGATGGCTGTTATTTATATATATCATGCATTTATACTACATTTTCAAAGACCACATTGGTCATATTGTGTCCTTTAGTCTCACATCATCCCCAGGATGGAGGAAACTGTTATATTTTATTCATTGTCACAGGTCTGTTGTTGTAGTTGGTAACTGATTGCTTAAATGCAAGTTGTAAACATTTAATTTACATGCTTCAGTGATTTGGATACGTTTCTTCCTTCTCCAATAGCTTCAAAGATAGTGTCTACATAAATGTAAACACACGATGAATTCTCCTAGAATAATACTGGTTTTCGTCCAGAACGGAAGGGACAACCACACACTGTCCAGGGAAACTTAATTCATTTAGGGCTTTCTAGCGTTTCATCTTGTCTCTAAAATGAAAACCTTAGATCAAAAGGTGAGATAAGGCACTGCTTATATTTAATTATAATTTATGATCCACTTAAGCATTGACACCTGCTCTGAATCAGAGTTTACTTTTTATATTTTTGTGTCCAGAATAGAAAATTGCATTTATTCTTTGCTTAAGGACTTGGGGGATTACAGGATGATTGCTTTTACCCTGGGTCACATCCATGGTTGCACAAAGGGAAACCCAGATGGGGAATATTTGCTTTGGATTTGTGCAAGAAATTTCCAGGGTTATGTTTGGGTTTATTTTTTATTCTATCTTCTAGAAACTTCATGTTTTAGGTCTGCAATCATTCTTGTAGAAGAATCTTCCTGACTTTACATTTGTTCTGTTTCATTAATAAGGTTCACCTGGATTGTGTAGGTGCTTAACTAGTTACACTGCTAAGTAAAAACCAGCTGCCTTTTATACCTCTTCTTTCACCAAAGTCTAGAGCAGCAGTTCTCAACTTGTGGGTCACGGCCCACAGCGACTGTATTAAAAGGCCATGGCATTAGGAAGGTTGAGAACCACTAGAGTGTTCTCACGCTAAAGTGCCTGATAGCATGTTTGTTTCAGTGTTTGATAACCAAAGTCTATGGCAAAAAGTAATCGACCATCCTTTATGTCACTGTAACCTACAGCTGCTAAAATTCCGTTACTAATACAGGAACCTCCCCACAGGAGGGATGTTCACCCCTCCCTGATTCAGGGTGAACCCTGACTTGGGGTTCACCCTGACTTGGTGAACCCACAGATATGTGATGCTAATTTGCTGTGAACCAGTGGTTCTGTGGGCAGAGTGTACAGTGGGGTGAACCAAAGAGACGTGGCTTTGCCTTCAAAGCCCCCAGCCAAAGAAACATCTATAAGACAGACAGACAAATTTATGATTGAGGGAAGTCCCTTGAGGAGAAAAAGAAGAGAATTCCTCCTGAGAGAGAATGACCAGGAGATTCTGTTTGGGGTTTGGGACCTAGGAAAGCCTGTGTGAGTGGTGGGACTGTGAAATTCTATCTCAGAGGCACTGCTTGGAAGACATGTTGATATTGCATGTTCCACTAAGAAAAAAAAACGTGAGTAACTAAACTACAACCTGGTAGTTTCCTGCAATAGAATCTTTGCTTATACTCATCAGAAGACATTATTCTAGACATCTATGTTTTGATATAGATTTTTAAAATCACCTGTCACACTTAGGTGAAAGAAGTAGGCAATGTGATCAAAATAAACAGGTGAAGGTAATTCTAAAGCCTTCACGTGGTGAGAGTTCAAGCGGGAGGGAGTGGAAGGAGGGAAAGCAGAAACCAGTGAGGAAAGTCCTGAGAAGCCTGGCTTTGAGGGGGGAGAAATAGAGTAGTTGTTGTAGGGGACGCGCGGAGAAGAGAGTGGGGACAAGCACTGGGCACATCACCCGGGACAGCGAGCAGAGGGCAGGTGCGGGAAGGAAGGGAGCAGTGGGAGTCACTGCAGGGACCACATCTCTGAGGAGGTGGTGGTGACGAGGCCCTGGACCTGTGCATCGTTCCTTGGTAAGAGAACAGACACCCCCTTCACTGAAAGCATGGGATGAACCGAGAGCTGACACTGCTGGGATTTTGGATCGGTGTTGAGAAGATCATGGAGTTTCAGACTGAAATTTTCTAATCTCTCAGTTGAATGTGTGGCAAAGCCACCTGCCCAAAATAAGGATAGGTGGGGAGGTGCTTTGAAATTGAGAAAAGTTATTCAATAATCTTTGTAAAAGAGCAGATGTGCCATCAGACTAGACAGCCTCTAGTTTCATTGGACAGTGGCACAGAACTGGTTGAGCCCAGGTCTTTTATAATCTGTTTACTTGTGTGCCTGAGGAATCCAGCAACTCTGTGGGGATCGGCCAGAGCTGTATGTGTGTTCTTTTCTATAGCAGCATTTATGCAGCAAAGACCTTAGGGGAAAAACCAAGAGGGTTAGAATAATTGCAAAGAAGTTATTGTAATAAAATCTCAACAGCAGTGCTGAGCTCTCACTATGTGCCCATCACATGACGTTAACTGTTTAGTTCTTACAATATTATTGTGGGCTAGAAACATTTCACTAGCATCCTAGTTTGACAGATGAGGAAACTAAGAAGCAGGTTAAAGGATTTGGTGAAGGTCACAGGCAGTTACTGGAAGAGCCTGGGATCAAACCCTGGTGGCCATGATCCCGAGGCTGGCTTGGTTAAACTCCTGTGCAACAACTCTTCTAACTTTAATGCTTAATCCTGTGGTTTTAATGAAATATGATTGTGACTTTTTTAAAAAGAGGAGCTGACGGATTGAAAGGAAGAAAATAATAAGATTGATGAATTAGAGGATTTGATAAGGTATCTGTCAGCCATGTTAAGGGTCTGGATTGTGGCCTACATGTGACCAAATAATATATTAAACATAGCTTCAGGCAAGTGAATAAGATAATGATATTTGTCTCTTTAAAAATTGACACTGCCTGTGTGGATAAGGGATTGAGCATGAGTGAGAAGGGAGCATGCAGGTCTTATAGGAGGCCCTTCCACTAATGTGCCAGAAAGGCCAGTGCCCTATGAGGTCCGGATGTGAGAGAGGACAGAGGTGAGCACGTGGGGAGGGGGCTCCAGGGAGGAGGAATCAACATGAGAGAGGACAGCAGTGAGCACGGACATGGAGGGCCCCAGCAGCTGAGGATATGTTTTCACATTCAAATTTGGACATTTTGAGTTTGAGACAGAAAGATATCTACCCAGAGAGTTTTATTTGGTATTTGGTTATGTAAATAGTAAGCTTAAGAAAGAGGTCTGGGCTGGATTTCAGTAAGAATGAAAGTGACCAGCTCATGGGCTACAGCAGAAACCATAGAAGGAGTGGATCTCCCTGTGGGGCACGGGGAGGATGGAAAGCTGAAGGGGCCCAAAAGGCACAGGGAGCAGGAAAGAAGGCTGAGCAGGAACCTTTGAGAAGCAGGGGAGCCCTGGGGGTGGGTGTCTTGGAAACGATTCAAGAGGCAGGTTGTGACCAAGAGCTGCTGAGAGGTCACAAAAGATAAAGCTGAAGTGTCCACTGGACTATTGACAAGAAAGTTGCTGGTGACCTTAATGAGAGACATTCTACAGAAGCAAAAGGTGGATTGCAGGGGCTAGAGCAGGCCCAGGACGGGGAGCGGGTGGAGATGGAGGATGTACATGATGCTTTGGGAAAGTGTGGTTAGAGTATGGGGAGCGGAAGGTGTAGCTGGTGGGGTTAGCTGTTTAAGATGGAGGGGTGAAGAATGCTTGAGTAGTGCTCAGAAGAATCCAGTAGAGAAGAAAAAGCTAAAGATTCCAGAAAAAAAGGGATCAAGAGAGGAAAATCCCCCCAAATGCCAGGACAGGACTTGAGCATGGATGGGGTCATCCCACAGGACAGACACATCTTCCTTTGGAACCCGGGATGACATGCAGTGTCACTGCACATAGTGCAGTGCACATAGCGACGTGCGGTGTAGGTTTGGTTACCAGGGCACGTTCATCCTAGTGCTAGCAGAAAGCAAAGAAAGCCACGTCCCCTGTGATGACTTACATTTTCTCTGAGAAGTAGGAAGTAGGTTCGTTTGTTGAAATTAAGTAGGTAATAAGAAAGTTGAGGGTCTGGGAAGAGGGAAGGGCCTGTTCTGTGCAACGGGCACCACTGCACCAATTTCTGTGTTCCTTGGTGATATCAAAGCCACCCTGACCCCGGCGGTGGTGCCATGACTGTGACTGGGGCAATGGTGCCGTAACTTTGGGGAAGGAAATCTTATGTGACAAGCTTATTCGGAAAATAGCTCCCGTTGGAATTCCTGGATTAACTTAATTTTAGTGTTTCTTAGGTATTTACTATGTGAATTCTGTGCAGATTATCCCTTGGAGAACTTAATTAGTTCTGGTTCCCATTTAGGTGTCTCTGATAGTGACAATTGTCTGTATCCTTTGTGTGTGTTTTAGTTTTAATTATGATGATGATGATGATAACAATTCTATTAAGAATCAATTTCCATTGAGCCTTTAAATATACCAACTCCTGCTTAATTCTCCTGCAAACCAAAGAAGGTGGTTTTCTGCTACCTATTTTATGGATGAAGAAACAAAGGCACAGAGGGGTTTAGTTGTAACTTGCCGTGGGTCACATAACTAGGAAATGCCATACTCAGGATTCACACTTAGTGATACAGATCGACTGAGTGTGTCTGTAGCCTCTGAAAGTTATTTTCTCAGGACCTATAGTAAATGTTGTCTGATGACGCCCCTGTTTTGAAAATAAAATCATCTGATTATTTTAAACCTGTTAAACTTTCTGTAAGACCCTGGGCCCCAAGCTCATTTCCTGGTTCTACTCAGTGAGCAAATGAACTCACTTTCTGAGAATCTAGAGGACAAGGTTATGCTCAAGTTTATTTTCGCTCGTGCATGAGATGTTTCTTTTTCCAATGATATAAAAGGAATGCTTGGCACTGGGTCTTTCCAAGTCTGGCTTTTCTTGCTGTTCTCTGTATCCCATCATCTTCTGGTATTTGAAATCTTGCTCCTTTCCCAAGAATTTCCATCCTGACTTAGTTTCAGAAGCCTGAAACCTAAGAATCACCTGTGATTCCTCTCCTCTCACCGACATCCAGCCAGTTAACAAGATCAACTGGCTTGGCCTCTTCCGGGCCAATCTCTTCTCAATTCTTCTGGCCTCAGCCACAACCAAAGTTCCCATCAATACTCATCTGTATAATTTTCTTTTAGTAGATTGATGAAGTACCACAACTCGGGTGGCTTAAACAGAAGGAAGTTACATTCTAGACAGCTGGAAGTCCAATGTCAAGGCTGTAGCAGGGTTGATTTCTTCCGAGCCCTTTCTCCTGGGCTTGGAGAAGCCAACTTCTTTCTGTATCTTCACATGGCCTTCTCTCTGCCTGTGTCCTAATCCTCCTTATAAGGACACCAGTCACGTTAAATTAAGGTCTACTATCATGACATCACTTAAACTTAATCACTTCCCTAAAGGCCAACACCAAATATAGTCACATTCCGAATCCTGTTCAGTTAGAACTTAATATAGGAATTTGGGGGGAGGGAATCATAAATTCGGCCGATGGCAACTGACTTCCACCCTTGCCACATTACAGTGTCTGCTCCACATTTTACATCACATCTTATTACCCCCATGTCTTTACCTGATGCTTGGAATACAGTCTAGTCTTGTCGCCGTGATTTTCATAGCCTTATATCCCACCTTATTTCAGGTCTGAGGAAGCTGCAGTGACTGAGTAAGCCCTGGACGTGTCTGGAGTGTCACTGCCTGAGTTCAAATTCTACCACACTTTAGTGATATGATCTGGGGGAAAATTATTTAACTCATTTAAACTTTGGTTTCATCGTCTATAAATAAGAATAGTGTGATGGTTCTGGATAAAATGTGATAGTCTAGGAACAGAACTCAGTGGGATCCTTGTTCTTTTTGAGAATTTCATAAACGTTAGCAATTCATGATTTTCTTATCATGATTTCCCTCTTTCCTGGATTATGGAAGAACTGTTAATTAAATCTCCCGTCTCTGAACCAGCCACATTTCAAACTTTTTTACACACTGTGCTTCCAGATTTATTTTCCTATAACACGATCTGATTTTGTCAAAAACTCCAAAGAGCTTACAGCACATTTGACATGAATGTTATGTTCCTATTCCAAGAATAAAAAAGTTGAAAAATCTGGCCCAAAGCTACATACCCATGTTTATCTCTCAGTAACAGTTCCTTCAACCTTGGAAATCCTGCACTTCAACTTGACAATGCTGCTCATAGTCTCCTACGGCTTTCCCTTCACAAACCTCCATCGGCTCTTGGAGACGTTTCTTCCCATGTTCATGTCCACATTTTTTCATGCTCTATGTATCCTGCTGTTTGTCCTTCCGTCCGATGCCTGCTCTCCGTCCTGACTATCATGACTGGTGAGGAACGGGCCATGCCCCCGGCCGCTCCCACTTCCTACTCATAAAGTAACAATAACAGTTTTCAGAGTTGCTGCTTTTCACCTTTATTAGTTACAGGAACACACATTTATTTCAACATCCACTCCACAAAAACAGCCTCCCTTGGCTCTTCCCGTCTCCAGATGAGAACATGAGTCCTTCTCGTCCCCCCTTTATGTCACAACGATTTCACTACGCAGTGTTAAAACTGAGAACATTTTCACACTATTCTACAACCCTCGTTGAGTAGTCTATGGTTTTCTTCTCAATTAAATCTTTAATTGAGGCACAGTATATTTTTGATACAGGGTGATAAATATTCATTACAAGCCACATAGTATAATATGGTTGCTGTGCTTTTTTTTGTACAAGTTTTTTCCTGAAGTTTTTGGTTGCTAGAGTATTTTCTTACACTGATTAGCTTTAGCCCAGTGTTGCGTGTTTAAACTCTGTGTTATGAAATCTGTTCCGTCCAGTGGCATTTCCCCAATCACCTTTCCCCTCCTCCAGCCTGCCGCCCTCCACCCAGCGACGTCCCTTGGCTCCTCACCTGTGCAGAGTCACGCTTCCATCAAGTCCATGGGCGATGCAGACCTGCCACTTCTGCTGCCTAGCACCCCCTCTTCTGTGAAAGTAGGAAGCTGCTTTTCTTTGTGGAAACCCTCCCTTTCACACCGTCAGCCTCTGAAGTTTGGTGCAGTCCTCCTGCCGCAAAAGCTCCACATAAGGGCCCACGGTGATGACAGTGCAGGACCTGGGAAGGGTCTGACTTACGCTCACAGGATGTGTCATCCATCTGCCTAAGAGAGGCCCCCACCGCAGACACGCTACTTGGTAAACACTCACGTAGAACACGCGTGTCTCGTCTCCTCTGCCCAGACTGAGCGTCCTTTACACGCCTCTTCCCCGACGTCCTCGGTCCCTGGACTTTTATTCTTATTCTTATTAATTCACTAAAAGCCAAATCTTCAGCTACTTCTCATAAATTAGTATAAGATTGGACTTTGGCTCCTCTCCCCACCCCCGGATCATATAAAACTGAAGTTACTGGTTTTTCTATCCTGGGACAGAATTTTAGTCCAGCTGGTGTCAGTAAAATGTAGGCTATGCCTGGATTTTTTCTTCCTTTGCCCACTTATCATAAGGAACGCCTCACTTCTCTCAAGTGGAATTGAATCAAAGAGGTGGGATAGCCAGAACTGGGGTCATAGGAATCTGAGCCACTTACAATGCAACTTGTTCTAACAGGACCATCTTGATCCAAATTCGTATATGAGCGTGCATGGCCCATGGTTACCTGATGTCACAGGGCAAATCAAATTCGATCTGTACCAGGCTTAAGTAACAAGACAGAAGCAATTTTTTAAAGCAAAACAGTTATCTGCAGGAAAGGAGAAAATTTTGCTCCAAAATACTGATGGTCGTTCCTGTAATTCAGCAGTTCTTGACCTGTGGGTTGCAACTCCTTTAGGAGGCTTAACAACCATTTCACAGGACACATATTTCCAATGGTCTTAGGAACTGAGACATGGCTCCTCTATCTGTCTCCAGGTGGCTCTGCCCACATATAAGTACCTGGCATGATGACATCATCTGTATTAAAGGGTCCTGTCATTAGGAAGGTTGAGAACCACTGCTGTAATTCTTTGGTAGGAGAAATTTTCATATTTATATTATTATGTTACCATGATAACATTACTTCTTAACCAGAGTGTCAATAGGGAAAACTAAGCTTTCTGGAGCATGTCTATTGCTACCATCCATTAAAGAATTAGGGAAATAATCACAAAATAATTCTGCAGACTCATTGAACTGACAGTCAAATGGTCTTGCACCATCTCAGATGTGATAGGAGCCTTCATTTCCATCAGTATCCCACAAAAATTTGAGTTCCTAGGAATTAGAGTTAGTTTCTAACAATCTTGCATAGTCAGGATATTTGTTTCTCTCCAGTGTGCAAACTTTCTAATGAAATGATGAGTAGGATGAAGTTTTATGACATATAATATCTCCTGTGGCCGTGTGGAATGTTCTTAAGGATCTATGTCTAGCGTTACTTTCAACCAAGATCAGTGTCTGCGAACAGACTTAATCCTGTCAGTTAGATGAAAGAGCAGTAAATTCTTATTGGAGGGATTCCTATTATAATTCAAGAGATTTAGCAGTTAAATAAATTAATTAACACTTTAACACAACATCCTGTCTATTTAATTCCTGGGGGCAACATGACCAATTAATCACCCCTACCAATGCCTTTGGACCAAAATGCTGTGATTGACACTAGGCTCCTGCTGCGTATTTCCATAATTTTATCCTCTTGTCTCTAGCATTTGAACACTGCCAGATGGCCTCTGTCACTCAGAGCTCATCAGTTCTACTAAAGCAGGGAGCCTGTTTCAATGGGTATATCTCCCATTGGTAGTCCCAGCTACAAAGCAGTTACAAAACAGTTACTAAAGAGTTTTCTGAGGATACTAATGATTCTCTCATCTATACACTTTCTAATATCTTAATAACTGAATGTCTTCTGAGCCCTGTCAGCTGACACAGTAAAGGGGCAGGTGAAGAAGTTGCCTGTAACAATCTATCCCAACATTGCCATCTCTCTAATATTTCTTCACCTTCTTTATGTCAGTTCTGGAATTTCAGACACATTATATTCAGAGTATCACTGAGTCCATGGTCCACCCACTCAAGCAACCAGACCGTTTCATTCACTTCCTTCTGCTTGCATTAAATTCAGATTCTCAGGAAAATGTACCTAAAACTACACATTTGGTCTGATTCAACATAATTGAATGGTCTTTATTGGTCTAGCAATCTTAGAATCCATTCCCACACATATCTTCCAGTTTTCTACCAATATAAATTGGCATGATTTAGTAATTGTTTGTGTGTACAAGTTGTCTCTTCCAAGGTAAGGCTTTGCAATCCTTCCACACAAAGTATGCTGGGAAATGATCGGACCTATGCATCTTGTGAAAGGAGAGTTACTGATAACTCCATGTGAGAGGACTGCCTCAGGAGAGATTCCGTAAAGCTCTTAGCATGAAGATACCAGTCTCCTTGGACAGAGAAAGAAGGAATTAATCCAATGGGAAAGAAGACTCAACAGCATTTGGTTTCGAGATTCTTCATCTTCCTCCAAACTCTCTGATTCTGTTCCTTTCTAATCCTTTTTCTAGCCCCACTTTAGAAATTCAGCAAAGCTGTGAATTGACTTGCTCCATAAATAGGCAACCTCCATAATGTAATGTTTGACTGGAATCGTTAACATAATACACTGTGGCTACCAGTAATAGCACAATTTAAAGCCACTAATGAAACTCTTCAATACTGATGAGAATTTGAATTGGGACTGCCAAACCCCGACCTTACCTTTTCCTTTAAGATCGTTATCACAGTCAGAATTATAAATCCTAGGCCACAGTCCCTGCCGTGGGGACGCGTTGTGATAGTCAGATACACCCCCATCTTTGTATCCCTACACCTTTCTTTTAGCCACACTTCTGCTCTTACTGTATCATCCCTTGGGATGTTAATACACGCTAAGGTCTTTGAATAAATTCTTATAAATAAATGATTAGTACACATTATAGTGTTTTGAGTAAAATTTTTTCAAATAATAATTTGAAAATTATTAACTTTAAATGTTGAGCAAATTTCTTTATTACAAAAGTTCTCAGACCTTTTGTACTGAAGTACAACGTATCTGAGGAACCATTTGCCTTAGATAATCTCATCAAAGTTATGTTCTTCAGCACATGCGTAGGCAGCTAGGCTGACCTGACCTCAGGGTCTGATCTAGTTCATTTCAATGTCCTGGGATTAAATGCTTGGGATTTCTTCATTGGTCCTCAGATCAATCAGAGCCTCTGTGTGTTAGCGTCCAGGCCTGGCTTAGGTTCTCAAAAGACTGCAAGCAAGAGTTGGTTGGGGCTGCGCTACCATCGGAGACCCAACTGGGAAAAGACCTACCCTGCTTGGCAGAATTCAGAAGGATGATAGGACGAGGCCTTCTGTTGGTTGCTCACTGCTGGCCAGAGGCCACCCTCCAATCCTGGGGCTGCCTTTCTTCCTTTGCCATGTGGGCTTCCAAACACGGTGACCGCAACATCCAGCTCACTTCTTCAATGCCAGTATGGAAGTGAGGAACTCAAGCAGGTCTATCATTCATAGACTATAACAGTGTGGTCTCCCATTCGTAGACTGTAACAGTGTAACCACACACTGAAGCACATACAGAAGGTGCCAAAAAAGGTGACATGGGTTAAGAGTTGTTACCTATTCCTTTTTGAAGTTGAATTAAAGGTACTGCTACTGGTCAAGTGTACCTAGATATAATACATGAGCACATTTTTACCTACAATTTGTACACTTTTGGGGAATGACCAATTTTACTTCCAAAAACATCTCTTAAAATGTGTGTATATGTCACCTTTCCCCTATTCTGTGATTACAAGAAAGCCACAGACTCCTGGCTCCCAACACACTTACACAGTGCAGACAGGCGATTTCTCAGAATGGTGAACAGCAGGATACAGGATCATAGGGGCTGCCCTACAGCCTGTCCGACACAGTTCCTTTTTGTACATAGCCTTCTCTTTCTGTTAATTAATTACTTTACTAAGAGGGAAATGATCAGGTTTATGTATATTATATGTGCCAGACTATTAGGTTGCTGTTTTCTGCCAGCTGGTCCTTTCGAAGAAGAATACAAGTAAATGCTACTCAATACTAGCCGATGCAACAGAGCAGTTCTCTTGTATTTCCTCTTGGGCATTATCTACTCCCCACCAACTACTGCCCAGAACATTTCTCCCTTAGCCCTGGACACTTGAAAATGGTGGTGAGAGATGGAATCAAGGAATTGGCCTGGAATTGGGTCACGAGACATCATGGAAAAAATGCTGTGTGAAACCCTGCAGCACGCAGCAAAAGGGACAGGCCCAGCTCATTTGTGGCTGAGCTGGTGCCCTCTTCATGTGGTAAACAGCGGCTGTTGTCAATATTGCGTTCGCTCCCGTATCTTCAGGCATTATCCACGCTGGTACAATGTGACAGCACGTTTTAAATTTCAAGGTAGCTTCTCTGCTGTTGCTAAGTGACTTCCCCATGTCATCATTTGTTAGTGCCAAGAAATATAATTTTTAATGTTAAGCAAGTATAATTGTTGAGGTGACCCAGGTGCCAAAAGTACATGGAGTGTGCACCAAAGCCAAATCTATACGATTTGGGGTCATTCGTCCTTTTGCAATAACGCTGACTCTTTTCTCTCCCATTAGAATAGACAATTAGCAGTTGATTGAAATTTCAAAGTAGCATCTGTGTAAAAAACCATCCAACTCACAATATTCAATAGTTTCCTGCTTTGAAAATATCCTCTTAACTAATTTGCTTTATTATCTTTCCAAGATGTGTCCCTTCCGATCTGAGTAACCTGGAACAAAGTGGCCCATTTGGCTCAATCTGGTATTTCTTTTGGCTCACAGTCCCATAACATCACCCAGCAATTGACTTCACATACGGAGCCGGAAAACGCTCTGCCAACATTTGCTAATAACACTATCTCTCTTTACCACTGGGCAGCTAATTATTTTTCTAGGTAGAACCAGGAAAACAAAGAGATGTTCGTTATTTTTTATAAACTTTTTTTTAAACCTAGAATTTAAAAAAAAAAAAAACAAAAGATTTCTTAAACTTTTGGAAAGAAAACTGGTTGTGCTCCAAAGTTGATATAGGAGTTGTTTATCCAGACATTACTTAATGCATTTTCCCTTAGAGGCATTGCTGCAAATGTCACTTGGATTCCTAGCATTGTAATGACGGGTCCTGCCTACCTTATCAGGCTTTCATTGCTTGCTCTCCCTAAATTTATGTTCCTTATTTCTGGATTGGCGACTTTTCTCTGTAAAGACTCTGATCGTTCTCACCAAGCCCTGTGGTCTCTGCCACAGCCGCCCAAATCTGTCACTACAGTGTGGACGCCGTCATCAGATAATATGCAAATGAATGTGGATATGTTCCAACAAAAATTTATTTGTGGACGCTGAAATTTGCATTTCACATAATTTTTATATGTCACAAAATACCATTTATCTTTTTTATAGTCATTTAAAAATGGGTAATCATTCTTAGCGAGCCAGTTGTACAAAAGAGGCCCACGAGACATCACTGGCTGATAGATGCTTTCTCTCAATTCTTGCACATCAGCAGACACTTTCATGTACAATCCCATGTCCATGGCCTTCCCTCCACCCCACAGGCTCCAGGTTTCCACTTCCCCTTTCTCTTACTCCTTCTTTTGGCAAAGCAACTCCCACTCAGCCCTGTCACCTTCAGAACTCACCTTCAACTCAATTGCTACCTTCTTGTGAAGCCTACCATGTATCCATTATTAAGTCTGCCTTCCTCGGCAATCACAGTGCTTCTGTAGAGAAGTTTATCACAACTATCACCAATGCTGAATTACATGTCTAGTGTAATATCTGTCTATGTCATTCCCATCTATGTCTGCAAGCCCCTTGAGAACAGGGAGTATATTTGTGTTGTTGTAACTGCATGCCTTGTGCTTACTTCAATAAATATGTTTTAGATAAATCAATCACTTAATGCTTAGTATAATCATGCAAGGTAAGTCTATCCATTTTATAAATGAATAAACTAGGCTTCAATAAGATAAAAACCTTACTGGAGGCTAAAGAGGTTATGTCTACCTAACTCCAAATTTGTTGCTGTTTCTACTGCTGTATTAAAAAATGTATGCAGTATTAATCTTTTATTGTGCTGTATTGAAATGTTATCCATTTACATTAAAACATAAATAAACCCCCCCAAATATGTTTTCTTATGTGCCTTCATATCCCTGACTGGTCTAATTCCATTTTCTTATAATAGTTGTCATTGATCTCTTCCATCAGCTTGAATTCATCAGGACACTGTCCTGCTTATCTTCCCTCTTGACGACCCTTAGACCAGCAGCACTCTGGGACTGCAGGTGGTGGAGGTTCAGTTGCTAACCATGTCCCATGGGTGGCATCTTCCGTGGGATGGAGGAGCGGCATTTTCTGCCCCCGGAGCCTGGGCAAGAGCAGAATGGAAATGAAGTTTGCTGCTGAGACGCCAGACAATAGCTTCTCTGTTCCCACATATCCTTGCCCTTCCTTTGGCTACATGTGGTCTTCCCCTAATTTTTAGCACGTAGCCCGCACCTCCCTTGCCCCTGGAGGATCCTCCCTGCATCTCTGCTTCTCCCCATCCAGCATTCACGCACGTTGGGGTGAGTCTCTACTTGCGCCTGGGGGAGAAAATTACCTTCCTCTTATCAGTATGTGTTCCTGAGATTCAGAGGAAGCTTCTTAAGACCCCTCTTCCAAAGTCGTGCTGTTGGAATCTAGGTCACAGATGAGTCCTTTATATTATTAAGGGTGTAATCAGTACAGAGCTGATACTGTAATGTTTGTTGTCAGTAAACTAAATGTCAGATTAAACATTCAATGCTATCTTTTAGGAAACCTTGAAAGCACCAATCTGTTTACTTCTGTATTAGATTAAAGTACTAGTCTGATCTCAGGCTAGAAGCAGGGCCCTGGCTATAAAGGCTGAAGAGAGTGATGGGATCTGAATTGCAGAAATGCCCTTATACAGAAAATTCCAAGCATGATATGTTCCAAGCACATCAGCCCATCTTTGTATGGGTAGTGCATTCATTATTTAAAGACACATTTTCAAAATTCTTCATAATCTTATTATTTAAATGTATCCTTTAGAAAAAAATGTTTATTTTTATTACAACAACTTAGTTTCTATCATTTTTGATCTTGTAAGTTAGATAAATTATTTTTCATATCAGGAGACAATGCATATGATAGCTTGAGTAGTTGCTCACTTTTCAGCTTATAATTTTGTTGTTTTGCCCTAGCTTTCAGTCACAAATAAGTCTTTATAATTTCATAATATCCTCTCAGAGTTTCTTTTATGTATCTCATTTTCCTACAATTCCTTTTTTTTTAATTGCAAATCACTATGGTAATGGTTCCCCTTTGTATCATTTCCTGTTTGGTGTTTGAAGCTGCTGGTAGCAATGCCTCCTCATACTTATTAGAAATAAAACTTCACTATTTAAATAATGCTTTGCTGCTTAACTACTTGGTTGGAACTATACTTCTTATATGAGTCTTATGTAAGACTTAATTATATAAGACCTTATATAAACCATGAGTTTTAACTGCAACCAAATATTCATGAGAACAAATTCTGACATACAGAAATATGAATTTCAGGACCTTGAAAATGGCCCATCGTATTAGTTAGACTCTTAGCTCTGATAAGACTGTGGGAAGTGGTCAGTCCCTGGCTCAGGATGGTCTTACTTATTTTGCTGTACACTATGGGCAGCACTTTTATTGTCTGACATTCCTGTCCTGAGTGTTTTAGAGTTTGTGACAGCCCTGTCAGCAATGTGTGAAGAAGAACCATTTTATGCCTATTGTATAAAAACAAAACAATAAACGATTGAACCATCACAACTAGGTCAATTATTCCATTCCTTCCAAGTTATTTTCCTTACCTAAAGGAAAACAAAACAAATAAAAATAAGGCAAAGTGAAACAATTCTAAAAACATGTAAAAAGCGTCTTTTGTCCCAAAGCTCATTATCCTCCTTCCTTTGCTTGTGTGTCCCCTGCACACACCCAGAGCTGCTGAACACACGATTTTAATCAGGTCACAACTGCACCTTTATGACTGTGTTCCTCATTCTAGCTCTATGTGTAAGAGAAGGAACAGTTCAGATTTTCATCAGGAAACACCTCCAAACAGAACTTCAAAACAACTCCAAGTGACATGTTTATTAATAAATGATGCCATTTTATCCATATCAACATTGTTGTGTGAATGTTAGTAAGTTATGCCAACATAGTCATATTTAAACCTTTCTTGCAAAAATAAACTTTAAAAAGACTTTAGGAGCTTTAACATTGCTCCTGACATGATGGTATTTTAAGGTGACCAGACGTCCGTCCCGCTTTTGGCAGGACAGTCTCAATTTTTAACAACTTGTCCCATGTCCTGCCGCATTTTCAAAAAGTCCTGATTTTTGGAAAGAGTGCATGACAAGCTAGGAAAGGGCAAGAGAATGGGAAGGGAATATATGGTCGGCTGCTGAAAAGGTTAATGTAACTCCATTTGGAAATGAAGAGGTTAATGTAACTTCATTTGGAAATGAAGAGGTTAATGTAACTTCATTTGGAAATGAAAAGGCTACTGTAAACTCCCTACTTCCCTCCTGGGGCAAGGTCGCTCAGGTGGAATCGGTATCAGAAGGATACTGGCTCCCTCCCTTGTTTCTAGACAAGGACAATCAGCTCAGAAGGAGCCAAACTGTCTGGAACAAACAAGTAGCGCACCCCACCCCCCCCCCCACCCCCAGCCTCTAGAGAGTTCCTAACCATAAACAGCTCAGCCAATAGCCCCTACCCCCCCTCCCCCCACTTTACCAATGTTAAAATCTGGTCACCTTATGGTATTTGTAAGTGAGAGCTCAATTTAATGAGATTATAACCCAGTTGAGAGCAGTGGCTTTTAACCAGGGAAGATTTTGCTTGTAAGGGGATATTCGGCAAAGTCTCCAGACATTTCTGATTGTCACAGGCAGTGGGATGAGTTCTACCAGGATTCAGTAGGTAAAGGCCAAGGATATTTCTAAATACCCTACAAAGCACAGATTAGCCCTCACTCAAAGAAGTGTTAAACCCTGAAGGTCAATACCACTGAGAAGGGAAACACTGAATAAAAGCAAAGTTCAAGAGAGAGGGCCACGAGGATACTTTTTCTTTGTTACATGAAATGTTGCTAAAAAGACTCAGGGAGAGTCTGCAATAAAAACATAGAAAGAAAAATATCAGGAATCTGAAAACACAGGAAGAAAAGATTATTTCAAGAGTCAACTTGAATTTGGAGAAAAGAATTAGGATCCAAATAATTTTTCTCAGACGTCAGTTGATGTTTAGATACCTGTCGGAGTAAGGAATTAAGACTCCAGAGTGAACACTCGCCACGAAAAATCAGTCAGGCCCATGCTACAACCACTTTGATCAAGCAAGATATTTGAGACTTTGTGTTACTTCTTAGATACAAATCTTATTGATATGGAACACCTGAATGATTAACTGATCAAATCAGTACTAATTTATCTTGCAAATAAGAGCTAGTTTGAAAATATTGCATTTGTATATGAAAACGTAGGTTTTGTTGAATTCAATAAATATATAGATTAGGGCTCAGAAATGAAGCAGACAATACATAGGTTTTCCTAGGCGACTGAAAGGTGAAAATAGTTCAAATCCAAACTTTTTTATTAGAAATTGACACAGAATGCCTAATGTACTTACTGATAGTGATAAGCATTGATACTGCGGGAAAAATGCTATCATTTTTATTGGTTGAATTTTTGTCTACCCAAGATAAGATTCCCAGTACCAATGAAAATGACCTTCTTTAGAAATTGGGTCTCTGCAGAAGTCATCAAGTTAAGCAAGGTCATTAGAGTGTGCCCTCCTCCAGTACAACCGGTGTCCTCATAAGAAGAGGAGAGGTTGGGTGTGCTCGCTCATGCCTGTAATCCTAGCACTTCGGGAGGCCAAGGTAGGAGGACCCTTTGAGGCCAGAAGTTCAAACCAGCCTTGGCAATAGCTAGACCCTGTCTCTACAAACAAATGAAAAATTAGGTGGGTGGGCATGGTGGTGATCATGTATGGTCTCAGCTACTGGGAGTGCCACTGCACTCTACTCAGGGCCACAGAGTGCGATCCTGTCTTATTTAAACAGAACAAAAAAAGGAAGAAAAGGAGAGGGACTCAAAGAGGAAGATAGCAGGTGAAGACACAGATGGAAGAAGATGGCCCCGTGAAGACAGAGGTAAGACTGAGAGTGACTCAGCCACAAGCTCAAGAAGCCTGGGGCCCCCAGGAATTGGAAAAGGCAAAGAAGGAGTCTCCCTGAGATGTCTCAGAGGGAAGGAGGGAAGGTAATTCTGCCAACACCTCAGTTTTGGAATGCTAGCTTCTTGGACTCAGAGAATAAATTTTATCCCATGTGTGATAGTTTGTTTTGGCAGCCCCAGAAAATAAACATCTATCTGTACATGTGAGTAATTCTTGGTTTAGGGTGGCAAGATTTTTTCTTTCTGAAAATTAAAATAATCAGTGTGATAAAATTAAGTAGCTCCGTTATTTTTCTCTCCTTTGAAGTATGATCTAAGAATGCTCTTTTGGGATCACACAGCACCATCTTCTGGGCTACTGTCTTAACTACTCATCTTACTGGAAAAATACTTTCATTGCTTGCAATAATAATTAATTGAAAAAATACTTATTGAGTTCCTGTTACGTTCAAGGCAGTTTGTTAGCTTTCCTTGGAAGGCTATGTCTCCAAATAACCACAATACCAAAGAAGAGGTCTTAGGAGTGTCACACTCTGAGTACAAAAGAGAAGAGTAATTAGGGTAGTGCCTGTGGCTCAAAGGAGTAGGGCGCCGGCCCCATATACTGGAGGTGGTGGGTTCAAACCCGGCCCCAGCCAAAAACTGCAAAAAAAAAGAGAAAGGTAATTATAACTATCATAAAAAAGAATTAAAATTTATTAAGCACATATTATTTAGCTTTGAAAACTATTAAAAGAAATTAAAATGTTAACCTTCTTGTTCAGTAGTAAATAAAGAATTTAATTCAAAGAGTATTTCACTCTAATAATTTCAGGTTATTTGCATATGTGTGCACAATTTCTAAAAAGTGCATACATAGACAAACAAATTTATATGCACTTATTACACACATATATAGAGAGTATATTTTATCTATATTGGTACCACTATATGTTAAACAAGCAACATAAATTGGTGTTTATAACAAGATAACTTATCTCATAATGTAATGAAATTTCACAAAATTTTTCAATAAAGTCAGTATTACAAACATATCAATTGTCTTTACATATTATAAGATAAGGATAATTTAATTAGGCAATTTTGCTTAACAAACATAGGTGATACCCATATGAGTAAATATTAATATTGTCCTATCCAGCCATTATTCACCTAAGTGAAAAAAAATGTTTTGGATGGGAGGCTGAGGCAAGAGAATCCCTTAAGTCCAGGAGTTGGAGGTTGCTATGAGCTGTAATGGTGATGCCATGGCACTCTATCAAGGGTGACACAGTGAGATTCTGTCTCAAAAAAACTATTTTAGAATGATTACCCATTTTTAGTGTATTTGGAGTTTATTAACTAATATAATACTCATTAATACTATATGCTGAAAAGAGTCCTAAATTTTATTTAATTTTTCTTTTTGGCCGGGGCTGGGCTAGAACCTGCCACCTCCAGCATATGGGGCCAGCGCCCTACTCCTTTGAGCCACAGGTGCTGCCCTTTTATTTCATTATTTTGCTATTCCAAACATACAAAAATCTATGAGAATGTTAACTCAATTAAAAAATTCTACACTCACACTGACTGTGTCAGTGGTTTTGAGGTGGCTGGTGGCTCACACCTGTTATCCCCATACTCTGGGGGCCTGAGGTGAGAGGATCCCCAGAAGTCAGGAGCTGGAGAGAAGCCTGTGTAAGAGTAAGAGCCAGTCGGCGAGGGTGAGGACAGGGTTTGGCTGTGGCAGGATGGTGACTTTGTAAAGGGCTTGCTGCAGAGGTTAGGGAGGGAGGCCTCAGTGGAGGGACTTGGAAGGCGGAGTAACAGAACGGTGCTGGCAGATACAGACCTGTGCTTCCGGGAGCTTCACACAGGGGAGAGACTCAAACGGGTAACACGGACGGGGCCTCAGACATACGCCCTATTTCATTTGGCTTCACACCTGGAACGTTTCCTGGAATTAAAATAGCCACTTTTTTTTTTTGGTAGTTTTTGACCGAGCTGGGTTTGAACCTACCACCTCCCGTATATGGGGCTGGGGCCTTACTCCTTTGAGCTACAGGCACTGCCCTAAAATAGCCACTTTTTAAAAGCAAAATAGCACAGTCTTGAATTGGTCTAACTGTAGTCGTCCTACCGCATGGAATCTGCTTTTTTAGAGACGTTCTTCGTACCATTCATTTCCTTCCACCAGGAAAATTCCCAGTCAAGGAGCCGGAAGTGCCTGTGGCTGCATTTCTCTCTTCCCTGCTTTCCTGAGGCAGAGGTCCTGTTTATCGATTACGGAACCCTCTTTCTTCTCTTATTTTTTTAGTTTACAAGAATTTTTAGACGCGCAACTCCCTAAAACATCTGGCGCTTACATTGAATTAACACTTTGTCAGATTTTCAAAACCATTGGAAAGCCTTGACAAAGTGTGTTTTAACATGGTGGCTGCTGAGGTGAATTCTGATGCCAGAGTGACACTCATTCTTTTTTAGCGATTTTTTTTCTTTTATCTATTTTTAAATTCTTCTCTTTCAGTGGTTCAGAAATTTCATCAAGATGTATCCAGCTATTATTTTTTTCATTTATTAATATATTTCCAGGACCTTGTGCCCTGTCAATTTGATGATCCCCGTCTTTTCTAAACGACAAGGTTCATCACTTTCTCTGCAGACTGGACGCCCCGGATGAATCGCACCTCTGTGTATTCCGACAGGTGTGTGGGCCCTCCCCCCCCAAAGTGCTGCTGTGCTGGGCCCTGTGATTCGCTTTGCACACGAAACGCAAGCAAGTGTGAGGCGAGTGGGGGCCCCATCAGCCCTGGCATGGTGCCCCTTCTCCTGAAAAGACTGAAGATGTCTCAAAGTTTGAGAGCCCACCACGTAAGGAAGTCTGGCTACTCTGCTGGAGAGATGTCATGATGGGAGAGAAGGAGGAAGAGAGTGAGGAGAGAAAGGGAAGGGCGGGGAGAGGTGGCTGCCCAGCCTTCCACCTGCAGTGCAGGTGTGTGAATAAGGTCACCGTCCAGGACATGCCAGCCCCAAAGATCCCCCATAAAACTCACGAACCACCCTCCTGAGCCAACTAATTCACAAAATGGTGAGAAATAATAAACCACTATGCTAAACTACTAAGATTAGGGGAGGTTATTGATCAAATATAAGACTTCTTGAATTGATTGTTATGAACTGCTTATTTTATTATGAATTCGCTTATCTTTTGTCTATGAATTGTGTCTCATATTTCTTTATGTTCTATATTCTGGGAGATTTTTTTAACTTCAGCCCACTGTGGATATTTTTAAATTATTTAGAGGGAGGTTTTAAAAGAGTAAACAACAAATACATTAGAAGTGGGGAGGGAAATGGTTAAAAAGACAGTTAATTTCAAGGGTCAGAATGAAAAACCTTTGTGGAGCTGATCACAAACTGAGACTAGTTCATTTGATTCAAAGTCAGCTTTTACCACTCTACTGGGTCATCACGCCTGTACAAACTGAATCCAAGGAGCAACAGAAAGTAAATAATACTTCCAAAGCTTTCCTGGACTCATTTCATTTTCCCTTCCTTTATGTGGACAGTATGATAGTTTCAAGGAAAGCCCCAGGGCAGAAACACCGAGGAACTCAGCATGACCCAGCAGTAGGGAGCCCTCAGTCCACCTGAGTCCTGTGAGTCACAGCAGCAGCTCTGGTCCCAAGTGTCCAGAGAAACAGAGGGCAGGGCTTCAGTAGCCTGTCTTGACATATCGCCAGACCGGACATACCTTAGAGGTACACACCACACCTTAATCATTTGGGGACATTCCACCTTTCACTTCCAGACAGACAACTGTCCATCAGGTTTTTGTCATTATGGAGTATTTTGTCAATAGAATACTACAGTAGGCCACCGTTTGTATCTGGTTTCTTTTATTGAGTATTATGGTTTTGAGACTTATTTATTCATGTAGTTTTGAATATCACTAATTTTATTTTTAATTGATGAATAGTATTCCCTTGTAAGGATAAAGGCCATTTTGTTTATCTCTTTATCTGTTGATGGTTATGTGGTTGTTTCCAGTTAGTGGCTGTTTCAAAAAAAATTGAAAGTTGCTATGGGGCAGTGCCTGTGGCTCAGTGGGTAGGATGCTGGCCCCATATACCAAGGGTGTTGGGTTCAAACATGGCCCTGGCTCAACTGCAATAATAAAAAAAAAAATAGCCAGGCGTTGTG
>NW_003852429.1:15617056-15637328 GCF_000181295.1 Otolemur garnettii
TTGCTATGAACATTCATCTCTCTTGGGGAAGTACATAGGAGTGGAATGGCTAGGTTGATGTAGATGTATGTCTAACTTTTTAAGAATCTGACAAACTGCTTTCTAAATTGATCTCACCATTTTACATCTATACCAGAAGTTTATGAGCATTTTCAGTTGTTCCACGTCTTCACTAACATTTAACATTGATAATTTTCTTTTCATTTTTAATCTCAGCCATCTAAATGGGTAAGTAGTATACTTGTTGCAGTTTTAATTTGCATTTCCCTGATGATTAGTGATTTTGAGCATCTTTTTACATGCCATTTAGATAATAGCTTATACATGAATTTCTCTTTATAGATGATAATGTCTATTTAAGTCTTTTGCCATGTTTGAAGTGGGTTATTTTTTCTTCACGGAATTCTTGATGTATCCTGTAGATCACCCCCTGGATATATGGCCTGTATATATTTTCTCCCGTTTCTCAGGTTGCCATTTTATTCTATTGATTATTAACAAAAGTTTAAACTTTGCTGCAGCCCTGCTCGTTCATTTTCATTTTGTTTCCTGTGCTTTGATGTCATGTTGAAGAAATCATCGTCCATTTGAATATGATGAAGGACGTTTTCTCTGTTTTCTTCCAGAATAGTGTTTTTTAACCTTTTGTAATCTCATAGCACACTTGAGAAACAACAAAAATGAGTAAAAAAAAAAAAGAAAAAGAATGTACTTACTATACTTTGAACTTCTTTCCAAAATTAATGCTCATTAAAAATTTTCATGGCACACATAAGATACTTTCACAACACAGTGGTTGAAAATCACTGTTCTAGAAGTTTTATAGCTTTATGTTGTGCATTTTAGGTCTTTATCTCCCTTTCATTTTTGTATGTGGTGTAAGGCGAGGGTCTAACTTCCTTTCTTTGCATGTGGATATTCAGTTTCTGCAGCACCATTTGTCTAAGAGACTGTTCTTTGGTGATAGTGTAATTTTCACATCCTGGTAAAAGATCTTTTTACCATTTATGCAAGGGTTGATTTCTGGGAAGTCTGTTCCATGGGTGTCTTTAGGCCAGAATCACAGGGTTTTTATTACTGTGGCTTTAGAATATGTTCTGAAATCAGGAAATATGAGACCGCCAGCTTTGTTGCATCTTTCTCAAGATTGGCCAACAAAACCTTTGAGATCCCTTTTGTATTTTAAGATTTTTTTCCATTTCTGTAAAAATACAACATTGGGGTTTTTATTCAGATAATATTAAATTTGTAGATTATTTTAGGTATTATGAACATTTTAACAATATTAAGTCCTCCAGTCAATAAAGAGAAGATGTCTTTTTATTTATTTATTTATGCCTTCTGCAATTTCTTTCAACAATTTTTGCAGTTTTCAGTATATATGTCTTTCACGTTCTTGGTTAACCTTGTTCCTAAGTATTTTTTTTCTTTTTTATGTTACTGTAAATGGGCTTGTTTTCTTAATTTCCTTATTGGACTATTATTTGTTAGTATATAGAAACAAAATTGATTTGGGGGTGTTAATTTTTAATTTACAACTTTGATGAATTTAGTTAATTTAGTTATTCTAACAATCTTTTTTTGTGTGCGTAATCATTAGAGTTTTCTACATATAAAATCATCATCTGCAGGCAGAGATAATTTAACTTCTTTCCAATTTGGATGCCGTTTCTCTCTTGCCTAAATTCTCTGGTTAAAACTTCTAATATATGCTGAAGAGAAATGTTGACACAGACATCTTTGACTTGTTCTAGATCTCAGAGGAAAAGCTCTCAGATTTTTACCACTGAGTATGGTGTTAGCTGTGGGCTTTTAATGTATGACCTTTATTATGTTGACCTAATTTTCTTTTATTTCCAGTCTTTTGAGTGTTTTTATCATGAAAGGATACCAAATTTTGACTCATGTTTTCTGAGGATCACTGAGGTGATCATGAGGGTTTTGTCTTTTCTTATGAGAATGTGGTGTGTAGGTTTGCTGTGAGAATTAGAAATAATTCATCAAAAATTGCTGGCTCTGTGGTTGGGCAGAAGGCTCATGCCTATAATCCCAGCACTCTGGGAGGCTGAGATGAGTGGGTTGATCCAGACCAGCCTGAGCAAGAAAGAGATCTCCTCTCTTCTGAAAATAGAAAAACTAGCCAGGCGTTGTGGCAGGCACCTGTATTCACAGCTACTCAGGAGGCTGAAGCAAGAAGATGGCTGGAGCCCAAGAGTTTGAGGTTGCTGTGAGCTATGACACCACTCTACCCAGGGTGACAGAGGGAAACCCTGTCTCAGAAAAAAAAAAAATCCTGGGTCTGACAGATGCTTTAAAAAAAATTATGTCTCCTCTAAGTCTTCTTTTTCCTTATAAACAATATGCCCTGATGTTGTTAATTTTACCATAGAGATCTTATTTTTCAAAGCTTTAATTGTTGTCCTGTTCTTATAGCATACGTCTCTTAAAATATGAAGGCTAATTAACACAAATCCCCAACAATCTGACACTTATCACTAGATTAATAACGAACTTATGGTTGCCACCATTTTAGTGTGTCTGCTAAAATATTAATATAATCTAGAAACTATTTTCCAACATGTGGAGTATACTACCCTAGTATTAGACAGGCAAACCTATTTTCTAGAGCTCCACACTAAGGTAAATAATATATATAGATACACACACACATATATATACATATGTATGAATACTATTTTGATTCAAATGTAAATGTATTTTATATAAGTATTATGTAATACATAAATATATAATAAAATGATTCATAATAGAGGCAGTCCTTGACTGTAATGGTTTTACGAATGATGGTTTGACATGATTTTTCCATTTGATGATGGTGCAAAGCCATAAGCATGCAGTCGAATATCAGTAAATGACACGAGATATTCAACATCTTAGGTGATTTTGCCGAACTATAGGCTAATGTACCTGTTCTGAACACGTTTTAGGTAGGCCTGGCTTCACTATGATGTCTGGTAGGTTAGGTGTTCCTGTATTAAATGCACTTTCACCTGACAAGGTTTTCAACTTATAGTCAGTTTACTGGGATGTAATCCCATGGTAAGTTGAAGATTATCTATATATAATTTCTTGATCAATGAAAAGAAATCATAACGGGTGTCACAAAGTGTGGGTGGGTCTTATAATTTACATCAACGTGATATCCTCATAGCACAGAAGACACAGGTCTTTCACCTAGACTGTAGGTTCTTTTGTTGATGATAAAGTATTTGAAATTTTGCAAAGTACCTTACATTTAAAGAAAAAAAAAACCTTAAAAATGACGACCCCTGCCATTGCCACTACAATAGAACCTCCTTCGTTGACCACATCCCTGCACTGACCACCTCCTTGAGGGTGGAGCACCACATGAACATATCAGACAGTAGACCTCCCTCCTTGTGGTGACCACCTCTGTGTGTGTATCAGTCCCTGTGGTGGTCAACTTATGGAGAAAATATGCATAGGTATTTGCTAACTCTATGCTTTGGAAACCTGAAATCTCCTTTTTTCTCATCTCTTTTCTTAATAACCCATTATCAAAGGACGTATCTACCATGTTTGTCTTTCCTGACATCAAATCCACAAGTTACAGAATTGAGTGAATGGCATGTTTTCATGGCAGAAAAAAATCTTTCAATGAAAATGCAATTGCCATACATTCGTGTGCAGCTGAAGGGCTGTGTACGTTGGTAGCAATGTTGGCAGGGTGAATTGGAAATACTTACCAAAAGTATTAAAGCTTATTAATCCATAAGCTTTCTTTAGAAAATGTATCTTAAGAAGCCCTCAGAAATGTATATATAAGAATAGTTATTGAAACATTAAATTTAAAAAATGGAAGTCCCTGAATGTCTCACAAACAAAGACTGATGGATAAGCATGGTTGGCTGACAGCAGAATCCTGGGGAAAGTATAAAGAGAAGTGTTTGGGCAAATTTTATTCATATCTCATCATCAGAGATTATTGGTTATTAACATGTGTGCATTGATTCTTGAGTGAACTCATAGATACACATGTATAAAATTACACACATACAGCTATGAGAACAAGCCCCTTTTCATATTTCTCCCACCTATGTCTGCTGGGAGAAAAAGCAGAAAATATTAGGCTATTCCCCACTTTTAACCCCTTCAACCCCTGTGTCCACCCCTCTATTTTCAATAGGAGTCATGACTTTTCTTCAATCTAAAGCTAATTATCTGCCCATATTGTGACTCTCTCCCATTTTCCTGTCTACTCTAATATTTTCTGTGTCTTTGCACATGACTGAAATTTCTGTCATTTGGTTATTAAATTAAGAATGTCATTTTATCTGTGAAACTTAACTTCTGTAACTCAGATAAATAATGATGCCATATTCTTGATATAACATGTATTATAATTGTATGTTGTTCTCCCACACTGGTCTAGGGATCCCTGGAAGATGAAAAATATGTCTTTTGTATCTGTTTCTCCAAAGCCCAGGCTAGCCCTGGGTACACAGAGGCTGCTCAGTAAGTTCATTCAAATAAATAAATTAAAGCCATGAATGTAGATAATGTTTCTACTCTACAGAAACTAGACTAGAGAAGGGTAAGGTGTACACACTGTTCTCAAAATGAAAGGCTCTGAGTATTAATTTTTAACCTTCAGTTTAACCTTCATTTTTTCTTTCCTATGTAGAAGACTCAACATTTTTTAAAGAGGAAAAGCTATATAATACTATGCTTGAATACCAACAGATACATTTTTTTGCCCAGAAATTTTCTTCATGTTCATTATATGATTTTAAAAAATCACCAAGGTCCCGCTTCTTTGCCTGCCTCTTGTACCAGTTCAGTACTGGTTGCCAATTCTGTCAAGGGCACGGCTCCTGCGATGAAGGCAGGTGCCCAGTGTTTAGAAGGTGGTGTGCTGCCCAGTCAGAAGACTGGCTCAAGCAAATCAGCAACTTGGTGACAGGGAGACAAAGAATATTGCACCTAAGCTTCATCCTTTACCCTTTAGTATCACAAAAAATAATTTTTCACTTTATACTCACCTTCAAGAAGACTTTGAGAGAAAGAAGAATGATTGACCAACTCCCTGGGTCCAAAAAGGGGAAAATCTGGCCTTTATGTGTTTCTATGGATGACATCACATGCTGATGTCATAGATTAAATGAACTGTTTACAGGATGTGGCTGTTACGTATAACTGCATAGTTGTAAAAATTCTTAGTAGATTATTTCTAAAATAAAAATGTGATCAATAATATTTTGCTAGCCTTGACTCTTTTGAAATACACTTGCACATTTGAAACACAAGTACTACACTTGTCTATATAGTTGAACAATGTGGTGGTGAAGGGTTCTGATGTCTGCATGAAGGAAAATCTGTGTATAACCCTTAACTCCCCCAAACGTACCTACTACTAGCTTAGTGTTAAACAGAAGCCTTACTGTAACATAAACAGTTCACCAACACATATCTTTTATGTTTTGTGTATTATATGCTGTATACTTACAATAAAGTAAATAAAGAAAATATTATTAAGAAAATTAGGCTCAGCACCCATAGCTTAGTGAGTAGGGAGCCATCCACATACACCAAAGGTGGTGGGTTCGAGCCCGGCCCAGGCCTGCTAAACAACAATAACAACTGCAATACTTCCCTCCAAAAAAAGTGGCTTGCATTGTGGCAGGTGCCTGTGGTCCCAGCTACATGGGAGGCTGAGGCATGAGACTCACTTAAGCCCAAGAGTCTGACGTTGCCGTGAGCTGTGATGCCACTGTACTCTACTGAGGGTGACATAGTGAGACTCTCAAAAAAAAAAAAAAAAAAAAAGAAAAGAAAATTATAAGGAAGAGAAAATATGTTTAGTATTTATGAAGTGGACATGAATCACCATAATTATCCTGGTTTTCTCATCTTCACATTGAGCAGGCTGAGGAGGAGGAGGGGAAGGAAGAGGAGGGTTGGTCTTGCTGTCTCAGGGTGGCAGAGGAAGAAGAAAGTCCATTTATAAGTGGACCCATGTAGTTCAAATCCCTGTTGTTCAAGGGCCAACAGTCACTTGCAAAATGTTCAAGTAAACCCAAAATGAATGGCATTGTGGGCTGTTGTGAGTCTTGAAAAGAGGGCTAGACTAATATAGAAATATAAAAACAAAAATTTGTTACAAATTATTTTAAATATATGCAATCAAATTAGATTTTTATGGAGGTTCAATTTCCATTTCAGTAGAAATATGTGATTTTTTTAAAAATCAAAATTTGGAAGTAAATTTTCTATATCCTATTATAATATATGTAAAGCCAAATTGCTAGCTTTGAAAAAGTCAAAGTCATTATTCACAATTTCTAATTTCTTCTTATCTTAGTATCTTTCACAGGCTCTGACCATTTCTCTAAGTCATTTTGAAAAGAGTATCTCTATTTGCGTGATTGCAATAAATTGTTGCATCAAAGGTTTTAGGAAAAATTAAAGGGTCTTGGTTGACTAAACTTTTTCTAATAATATAATAATACAGTTCACATATTTTAATATGTTTCTGATATAATCATTTAATCCTCTTTTGAATTCTAAAAATCATGGAACAGTTTATATGATTAAATAACAACACTGACACCAGTGTAGGTCATTTCAAATGAGATTCATTCCTAAAATTGAGTTGCAAGATTCAGAGATCAGGGAAGGGAGTGGGGTAAGAGAAAGAGGAAAAGAAAGAAGGGGGGTGGATTGAGATTATGAAAGAAAGGAGACAAAGGGAAAGAGATCAGAATAAAAAATGCATGTAATTAAATCTGCTTATTAGATCTTGTACTTCTAAAAACATGATTTTTTTTTTTTGTTTGATATATATTGGGACTGAGGCTTGGGTACAGAGATTTTAATTTCATGTCTTAACATAAATATGACTTTAGGTTGTTTTATATGAAATTTAAAGAGACCCAGAAAGCTAAAGAAAACCACATAAATTAAATAAAAACCTATTTTTTTTACAAGGAAAGGAAAACTGCAATAATATTTTGAGTCTACTAAATTTAAGACTCTAAAATGGTAAAAATATCTGAGAATATTTTATATGTATTTTACATATATAAGTATGACAATCACGATGATGTGTATTTTTGCATGCTCAAACCTGATTTTGCTGTCTCACATTTCAGGAAAAAAAAGTCAATTGCCTTAAATCAAAATGATTTGGCTCAACTTAACTTTTGCATAGAGCCTCACCAAACGTTTCACTAAAATTTTCAACAAACCTAAATCACGTTTAAAGTCTTAGAAATTTTGTTCCTGTTAGATTTTGTTTACTGATAACCTCTCCATGCCTTTTAGATGGAGAAGAAAAAAATAGATACAGAAAAAAAAATGGAGAAGAAAAAAGTGGATTCATTCTGGTTTTTCTAAATAATGAAATTGTCAGGAGTTGCTTCAGCAATAACCATGATCACGTCACTAAATCATCTCTTGGTTGAATGAGTGGCCTTGTGAGGGCAGGTGTTTAACTTTTGAGTCAAGGTTGCCCAGAACTAATTCAAGTCATCTATATTGTCTTCCGTACACAGTGGTGGTTCCCTGGTCTTCCCCTCAAACTGGTAAAACCATTAAATTGATTGGAGTTAGTACTTTCACTCTGTGCTTCCATTCACATAAAAACCGTTATTTAGTGAATTCAGAAAACAATTTAAAAATAATAAATGGGTTTGTGTATTTGCTCTTATTTAATATATCACACATCATCAACAAATGTAATCAAAATGGAAAAATTAAATCTAAGTGCAAACATTAGGTTATTATCATGATATGGAAATAAAAGCCATATGGAGGAAAATGAGGAAAAGGGAAAAGTAATAGGAGAATGATTTTCAATTCAGGCTTTTGATAACATCCATATAGAGCTTTAAATTTTGCTGTAATTTTTACTACCTATAATGTTATCCATTTTGCTGTGAAATAGAGGGAAATAGAGATAAATTGAAACTTTCATTTCAAAACAAATGACCTAGTCACCTGGCACTTAAGGCAACTGGAATTTTGAAGCATGGCTGCAAAGAGGTAAAGGTTTTAGGAGAAACATCTCTGAATATAAGCTATATTCAAAGATCAAGGTTCTTAGTCTGGTTTTTCAACTTAAATTGTAAATTTAAAAGCATTTGTTATAGTTAGAAATGTGGAATGGGTAACCTATATGCAAATATATTAAAATACTTACGAGGTGGGTGAGAGTTAGATTGAACCAAAAGAGAGAAAAATTGATAGAACAAGAAAAATTAATCAAGAGCCCTGCTTAATTCATTTACATCTACTTTATAAAAACGGGGCAGGTTTCCTAACTTTTTTCACTATGACTTCATTCTATGGAAATTAGAGTCTCAATTTAAGACCAGTATATTAATTCAACTTAGACATATATTTCTAACTTTAAATTTACTATAGTGTTTTTTTGCATAAGGAATCCAAAAGCATCAGAGATTGATAATTTTTAAAATCTGCAAGTATTTCATCATTATTTCAACCGTCACTCTAAATCAGTTTCCACTTGCATATAGCATCCTCTCTCAATTTGTGGAGCCTTCTTTACCTTCTGCTTGTCATCAGCAATTTGGGGGACGAGGACATCTAAAGAAACAAAGGCTGCTTACATTGTCATCAGAGTTTGCTTTAATTCTGTAATACATGAATATGTTTTCTGTGTCAAAAGTATATTGATGGTCAGTATGCTAGCTGAAAGATGTGAAGTATTTTCAAAAATATGCAATTAAAAGGTAAACCAGTACAATGCAGAAATTGAAAGCCTTCCAGGAGCAGTCCCTAGAAGCAAGCCAACAGCGCCTGAATGATCATGGTAACTGCCGGCCACCAGCACCCCTGTGTCCAGGCACATTTGCTTTACTTATCTCTGTGCTTCAAATGGTTCTATGAGGTATTTTCATTTCATATTTAAGTGTATAACTGACTTCCCAGGTCAAAGGGGAGTTGGAGCTCATACCCGAACTATTGCTTTGCCCTGACATTCTGTGCCTTTTCTTTACATTAAAAAAAAATAATAATAAATCACACCACTACTTCTTAGCTTGGTGTTTCATCAAGACATTCACATAGACTTTTCCTTTTTTCTTCCAAAATACTAAATAATGGAATAGAAAAGTAGTGGAGAAAAACCTTAATGTGGGCAAATAGCCCCTGAGACTGTGGATAGGACTTTCTGGTGGATTGGAATTTTTAAATTAAGTTAGTGATTTTTATAAATATCTTAAAATTTGGAGTAAATACATTCAACTCCCAAAGTCTGTTTGAGACCTAAGGATCACACTGGGCCCCAGAGCCAGAGGGCAGAATTTGTAATCAGAAGATGTGTGAGTTCCACTTTGGTGCTACCTGCCTCCCTGAGTGGCTGAGGCCAAGATTAACGGGTGATAATCTTCTCAGATTTAATCTAAATGTCTTATCTCAAGTAAACACAGCCCTGAAGTACAGTATCCCAAGACCAAAGAGCATATTTCATATTTTGCTCTATGCCTTAAGTTTTAGTCTAAGGCTGAGATTGCCTATACGTTTTATTATTTGGAGACTTTGTAGACTTTGTAGGAGAGTTTGATGGAGATGTTGCTTTAAACATTCTCCAGTGGTTTTTCCCTTTCTCCTCCTTACAGCTTGTTATCCATCTCCACTCCGTACCTACTTGCTCTATTCAGTTTTTTCTAAACATCATTAAATCTTGGAAGATGGAACAGATTCTGGTTATTTCAAAATTGTTATTTCTTCATTAATGGGGACAATTTGAGAGTCTGCTTTCCATATCAAAGCAGGTATGGTTTTAAGTAAGCGTGCTGCTCAAATGTCAGCAAACACACTGGGATCCGTCCCAGTAATGTGAGACACATGCTGTGGACTGCAGGATCCTCTGGGTAACATTTTACGTTCAACTCCTGCACACGCTGCAGAGCTCTGTACAGGGATGGCGGTCTGTACAACCCTTTCTCCTCATCCAGTCAAAACAAAACGCACCTTTCATGTCTGTACTGACGCAATGCTTCTAATAGCAAGAACACTGCACAGAGTTGTTACCTAGAAAGCATAAAAATCATGCCACAGACCGATTCATGTCTCAATGTTATTCAGATACCAAGTGTCATACACCAGTTCGAGCAGTTGGCACGTGGGGCTGGCGCCCACCTGCTTCTATCATTTAATTTTCCCTCCTGGCAGAAGCAACCCTGTTATTCACTCATATAAAAATCTGTTTCCCTCCCTCCCTCCTACCCTTCCTCTTTTTCTTCCTTTCCTTCTTTCCTTGCTACTCGCCTACTTTCTTGTATTTTAATGACATAGGTTCTAGTCCTCAAAGTCACCAATTTATTGGTAAGAAGCCAAGTTCTTATTTGTAAGGATGCCATTTGAAAGAACAACTTTCACTTTCTAAGTTGTGGGGGAGAGGGCACAACACGATCTTGCTGATGACAGAGAAGTTAATATAGTGTATCACCAAACGTAAACCAAGTAAGGAATAATGTGGAACTCTGCTTATGTTATTCGACGTTTAGTGCTGCACTCCCAATATATTCCACAAACTGGAATTTCTCTGCTGCAGGATAAAAAGACAATAATCGGGGTGGCGCCTGTGGCTCAGAGGAGTAGGGTGCCAGCCCCATATACCAGAGGTGGTGGGTTCAAACTCTGCTCTGGCCAAAAACTGCAAAAAAAGAAAAAAAAAGATAATAATAAACACATGGAAATCTACTCCATACATGTATGAAACAAATGGGTTTTCTACTTGCTTGCCAAAATAATTGTTGTGATATGGTAGTTCAAATTATCCAATATGTAATCATCCACTACAAGAAAAAAAAAAAGGAGTAAGATGGTGATTACAAAGGAGTGGGGTCTGAATTTCTTCTGCCAAAATTGACATGAGCGCATGTCAAGCATGCTCAAGGGCGTGCCAAAAAAACAGCTGCAAACGGCCGATGGACACAGTGAAGTTTCCATCATCAGTGACTGTTCCTTAGCTTTGTAAAGCAGTCATTGCTCGTTGGAATTCTCTAGGTGACCCCAAGAAAGCTGCTTTGCTTCAACATGTCCGGTGGAAATACTGCAGGATCGTTCTAGGCACTGAGATCATTCTCTTTTTATCAGAATAAATGAATGTGACAAGAGAGAAATTCTTCCAGAATTAAAGATTATTCCAATGCTGGCCAATTGGTAGAGAGAAAGGACTTATTTCTCTTTTCTCCCTAACTTCTCTTCTGCACCTAAATTATCACTTCATTTCTGCAATTAATGTTCATTATTTCTCTCCAGGTTTGAAGTTGTTCTGTGGAGAAACCGCCTCTCATGTAAAGTGACGGTGGGTGTTTTCCTTTCTGGCGTTTGTTTGTCATTGTCTCCTAATAAAAGCTAAGTTATGGGGATGTGGAACCTCCTGAGCTCCTTAGAGTTGAGAAAAACTTTAATCAGTTGCAAAAGATACAAAGAAAAATTGGTCCCTACCTCACGGGATGCTGCTTTTCCTCACTTTGCTTAATGTTTGGAAAGTCATTTCTTACATACCAGCAAACGTGGGTGGAATTTTAAACCACGCTGATGTGCCATTTTCTTTCTAGAATGGAAATGCATATGCTTGAAGCAGCATGTGAAGCCTTAAAGAGATGCAGCCTTTCCACTGCAGAGGTCAATAAAGGTCATCGCAAACTCCGCCTGGGCATCTGCTTGCAGTACTGAAGAAGTCGCGTGAATAAGAGCTCACCCAGAGAGTTCTTCAGTCACTGGCTCACTTTCCATCTCTGCGGCTTATCACCCAGCCCTGTTGAAATCCATATTCCACCACTGGTTAGGGCTATGGAAGTGCTCATTTTTACAAGAGTTTACCAGTCAACAACTGAATGTAGTTAAGGTGGGCCCCCCAAACCACTCCTCCAAATTGTGTCCCCAGAAATGCACGTGTCTATAAGTTAAAATATGATGTCAATGTGTACGTGCATGTGCCCATGTGAATATATTTGTATTTACAGGAAAAACAATTTTTTTTAAAAGAACAAAAACTGGAGAATTTTGCATTTTTGGTGTTTTTTTTTCTGTATTTGCGCAGACCATTTTAGGATTTTCAGTCTCAACAAAACACTATTAAAACAAATAATCTAGTAAAATATTTGTGCATGTACTGCTAAACAATTCTAGCAATTTTATTAAGCAATACCTTTATTATTTTTTGAATATTCTTAACAGACTGGAACAAAACATTTTTTTATTCAAAACAAAATATGCATACTTTACGCGTGTCGCAGGGGTTAAGTATGATGCGGAGGTTAAAGTCTATCTGAACAAAAACAGATGCCTGGGGCAATTTCAGAGCTATAAAGTTAATAACTAAATTTTGTTCGCTAAGAGGACCTTTCCTATGCATTTCCTTCATCTCCCAGTCACACCACTAACTTATCTGAAGTGCACTTCCCAAGTATAGTTAGAGAATAGGAAGGAATGTAAAATTTTTTTTCATTATTTGTTTTGTTTCTTTGTTTTTTTTTTTAAAAACAGCCCTTATTAACTCTTCCTTCCACTGATTCTACTGTAAACTCATAAAAGCCTTTTTTAGAAAGCAAATTCATATACACTCAGCAGGTGAAATGTTCCCACAAAGAAAGAAAAAATACAAACAGAGTGATCAGAATTCTCTTTTCATCAACTACCTAGTAGGTTAGAGTGATAAAGTTTTTGCACTTTAATAAAAATGGCTGACCTATTTTTTTTTTGTTTAAGAAGTTGTTCCTCTGTGATAATGCAGAATTGCATACACTTTATACCTGGAATAATTTTAAACGGCGTGTTAGGGGAATACTGGACTAGAATTGTCTATATTCTGTGTACTGCAGGTGTTTGAGCATTCCTAGCGCCTCTTCCACAATAATGAAGGAGGGCGAGAAATTCAGATTTGTGTCCACAATCTCTTGGTTCCCATTACAATGGCCAAAATGTGCTTGTATATTACTGTCACGAAACTTAAATGCAATGAAAGCCCACCTCCACCTTCCAGGGAAAGACTTCCTGACTCCCCACACCCTGATTCTGGATGGCTACCCCTGTCTGAATAATCAACCAGCAAGAAAGGACTGGACCCCTTGGGGACGGGAGCTGGAGCAACCTAGTTCATGATAGCTTTTTTTTCTATTTTGTTTTCAACATAAAAATGTGTTAACTGTCTGATTCCACCTATTATGGAGAGCACTTGTATGTTCAGCATGAAGGAACCCCCTGCCAAGCCCCCTCGGCTCCGCCCTGTTTGGGGTAGTGCACTGGTGGCCCAGAGGCCCAGGGTCGCGCACACCCCTCGCTGTGGTTACAGACAGAAGCAAGCGGATGTTGTTTGCTTAGGGGACCACAAGAGGGCGCGGGAGGGCATGGGTTCCGCGGGTACAAGGGGACTTAGGGTTGGGTTTTTTTTTTTATTTTTATTTTCTGTTGTTTTCTTTTTTTTGTCTTTTTTATTTTTTATTGTTTTTTTGTTTGTTGTTGTTGTTGTTTTTTGCTATACCATGAGGTCATAGCAATCATTCCTCTAATAGAAACTGACAGGACATAAAGACAGAACTATCTGATGAACACACACAATGACTAGAAATATATATAGAGAGATAGAGAGAGACAGGGAAAAGACTTAGTTTACCTCTGAGAAACCATCCCGAAAAATAAATCCTGTATTAACAAGTGCAAAAAAAATAAACGAACAAATAAACCCAAACCAAAACGAAAGCAAATAAAACCTCCAAACATTAAAACACAGTGTATAAAATGGTGTGAGAAATTTAAAGTCACTTGACAGCCTTTTAGTCAATAAAAAGCTGTGGGGGCGTCCTTGTTTGGATTCAGGCCCATTTTTTTTTTTTTTTAATTTTACCCTAAAGGCCTTGCAAGAAGTAATTAGAGGGTAAAAGCACCCAGTTTCTGTGACGTGGACAGCAGTCGCATTTGTCTTGTGGGCCAGCCGCTGCTGCGGGACGCTCGGTCCTTCCTTAGTCCTCGTTGGTGGAGTTTTCCTCCAGCGAGTTGATGCCGCCCCAGCCCAGGCCCGTGGCGTTCTGCGCGGCTGAGGCCGTGAGCACGGTGTGCAGGAGCATCAGCACGAGGACGCACAGTTTGAGTCTGCTGTTGCACAGTCTTGTGGCTGATGACACTGTGAGCGATGTCCTGTGACAGGAGTCACTTTTCTCTACGGTCCCTCGGGGTGGGCTGCTGGACCGCACCTGTCTCCTGACGTCACAGCATTCTGGTTCGTCATTGGTTAGGAAGGTTTCATAGAGCCCTGCGGGGAGAGGACAGGGAAGGGTTAACAGGCGGAGACGTCCGGCAGGGCCCGGGGAGAGCATGGCTGGGACTTCCACTTTCTCATCCTCAAAATCTTACAGGCAACTAAATGTTTTGTTTTTCTACGGAAAGTCAAGTCAATAGGATTAGGATGAATAGCCGTGGACCAAAACCAACGCGGTTAGATGGCTCAGCTGGCCCTTTTCCATTCCTGCCAGTCATACCAGGAACGCTCTGGGCTGTGGTGAACACTGGATGAGATTTCATGAGGCCAAAATCAGAACGTGAGGTTCTGGGTCAACTTGGAGACCACGGATATTCAATCATCCTTTTCTCTTTAACAGGAATATGACGAATTAATGCAGGGCGTAAACTAAATAACTGGTTATGCTAAACAGAACACCCGACCAGTCGCGTCGTCCTGGCCCGAGGAGCCACCACACTGATCTCATCATCCCACAAGCCTCATCCCGTTCACAGGCCCCAGTTGGGGCGAAGGGGATTTCTTTTCAGGTGTTCAATGGGAGATTGGGTCATTTTTATTTATTTTCTAAATATTTTTCCCATTTTTCTCCATTCTTTCCATTTGTTTTTGATTAATGACGCCTGAATTGAGGCCTTTATTATTCTTTCTCGGATCGTGACAGTCTGAGTGCACCTGCTTCTATTCTTCTTCCAATCTAGCCTCCAACTTGGCCTTCACTAACTCTCTCTCTCTCTCTTATGCTGTCACTCTCGTTTCTTTTTTTCTCCGTACTGAATCTTTTTTTATTCCTTTTTCCTCTTTCTTCCTCAGATAATACACATTGTTCTTATTTTAAAATTGATAAATGCATATTTCAAACTTGAAAAGCGGTGAAAAGAATAAAACAACTACGTTATCTATTATTTTTCCAGTATTTTCCTGGTTATATTGCATATAACATTTTTTATGTAGTTATACAAGACCCTGTATATCTTTTTTTTTTCACTTGACTGAAACATTTTCTTGCAGGTGTTAGAAGAAACTTTCAATACAAACTTTGTCCTATTACCCTGATGCTTGAAAAACTTGAAAATGGGGATAATAATGGAGTAGTTGTAAGGATTAAGTGAGAGCTTTTCATGGAAAGTGCTTGAGTCAATGCTTAGCATATAGAAATAACCTGAAAATTTGGCTCCTGGGAATGATAATAGGTATCAATGGCATCTCACCGCCTCTCTCCACTTACATGTATAATCAAATCTAGACCCTTTTCCTCTCTCTGCAGGCTCACTGCTCAATATTCCAGCCATCCTGAACCAGTGGCTCTTTCCACAACACCCAGGTCAGTCTCATCAGTCAAGCTGCTTTTTTTTCTTTTCCTGAAATTTCCTCCATCAACTCATCTATGGAATTCTCATTTATCCTTCCAGTTCAGCCCCCACAAAGCCCTGTGTGAGTCCTGTGCTCACACACTGGGAACCAGTGCACTCTGGATACATCTTCAGTAGAGCAATTTTTATTTCTTTCCTTTAACCACAATTGCTTATTTTCACGTCAGTTTCCTTCATCATTTGTCAATTTAAAAGCATAAACTTACACGTTTTAGGCTTTGCATTCCCAATATGTAGCAGGATACCTGGACAAAGTACTTAATGAGCATTTATTACATGAGCAAATTCAGTATATCTATTTCTTTTAAAAAAGCTCTTAAATAAAATACACTTCAGTCTTCAGTTTCTTTTAAATATATGACCAAGATATCCTTATAATGATGCTTACAATATTCATTTCTTCTTAGGCATTCAAAGGTAAACTTCACCTTCGCCTAGGTAGAACACGAAAAAAAAACTGAATTAATGAGGCCTGCAGCGCTGACGTTTTTATTGTACGATATTTTCTTTTTCCATATAAGATACCTCACTAGTAGACTAGTCACTTATTGCCATATACGTTTTCCAATACTATATTCTATAACAAGAAGAATTTATACCAAGGTTATAAAAATATAAATCCCAAAGTAATCACGATCAACATCTTAGGATGTTTAATAGAATAGGTTTAACAATGTCATCTAAATAAGTTCTTCCAAAGTCACTCGGAAACTAGTTTACTGATTTATAATTAAACCCATCCTAGAAAAAAAAATAAAACAGTTCACTCATGCCAACAAATGAACCCATATTTTTGACTGGCACGATTAATATTCTTTCTTTTTCTCTCTTGACCCTTTTTGTCAACCAGTTATATGAATAACATGCACACGTATTAAAGATCAAATAAGTCCATGGGGTATTTTACAAAACAAGAGAAAAATCAATTCCTCCACCTCCTCCATTTCACACTGCTCCTTCTCAGATGCAAATGTTTTAGCATTAGATGTAGATTCCCCTTAGGAAATGTAGAGATAAAACATTCATTCTCCTCTTTCTTCAAATAGATATACTTCCCTCCAAACCAGTACCCATTCCTCCCTGAATGGCAATTTGGATATTTGGTGTTCCCTTTACAGCATGAGGGTGACGTACACACACCCTCAGCTTAGCCATGTAGGAAGCGCTGGCCTACCCTGTTTCTCTGGGAGCTAATGCTGATCTTGGTCTTTGTCAGATACTTACTAATTCAACCCCACAGACACTGGCAGGTGCTTCAGCCGTCTGGGCTCTATCAGTTCATCTTCCTGATGAAACATCTCCTGGAGCCGCCTACCATCTGGGCTGGTTCCCCTCACGCCCCCGGGCCCAGCTGCCACTCTGGGATTGGGGTTTCCTATCCCGCATCCTGTACCCTGCCACCTCCTTTCCTGTCTTAGGAATCTACAACCCTTCAGGACCTTCAGGAGGAAAAACTCCAGCGGGTGAATTTCCAAGATGCTCCACACCTAAAAATGTTTATTATTTTACCTGTACCTAAGTGATTATTTGACTTGGGATGGAATTTAGGAACTGCCGTCTTTCAGATGTCTTGAAACATTGTTCCTACTTTGGTTGTGGACCTTCAAAACCTGACCTTGGGTCTTCTGCTCGCCCCGACTTTATATTGCTTCGCCCCCTTGCTCTGCTTTCTAGAGCCTTTGGTGGGTTTGGTGTGTAACAATTTTTCAAATTTGTTTTTATTTCCCTGTGATGATTTGAATTTCCAAGATGTTTTATGCCATCTGATGTTGTTGTTTTTTTAAGTGACTGTTCTCATTTCAGGATGACAATGTATATTTCTACCCTCTGAGATAACTAACTGTGGTGCCTGGATGTGTTGTGTTTTATTCCCTCCCAGAATGGACTCCCTTTTCTCTGTGTTACTCCACCCTACGTCTGTTTTCCTCTTGTTTTTCACTTGGGCAGGATATGCATTCTTGATTGTCTGCACGTACTAATGTGTGCTGGAAGTCTGGGCATCTAAGAGAGGTAGTTGAGGATGAGCTAAACTGTGGGATGACATGCCTGTTGTGTTTAGATGGGAAACTTTAAAAATTCTGTCTTTAGGCTCATTGGATTCCCCAGAAAATTCTTTCTGGTGTCTGTCTGGAGGGGAAGGCCAGATGCCAGTTTTCTGACAGTGAAGGGGGAAGGAGAAGCTGGGGATAGGGTCTCTCATTTCACTGAGGGCATGGGCTTGTCATGTTTGGAAGGTCGTTTTGAGCATTCCATGATCTGTTATATTCTAAAATTGCAAGAAGATGGTATTTCCTTACAGCTTCTTTTGCTGAATCCTTCGATCTGGAACCAAGTTTTTATCCTATTCTACACATGGTTGATAATCAATCTTCCCCTCACTTACACTATGGTGTTTTGCGTTGTTTTCTTCAAACAGCTGATATTGGATGGATCTTGGCCCTTCTGTATAATATTTTTCTGTTGTCTCCTATAATTGTCAAGTCTTTCCAAGAGGCAGAATTCTCCCTCAAGTTAGTGAACTGGGAAAAAGTAAACAAATTGCAGCTCCCTTTCCACCACTACCCGCGTGGATAGAAAGCTTAAACCCGAGGGTTCTTACATCCATCTCCGCTGGCTCATTCAGTGTCTTTAAACAAAACAAGACCCCTTTTTTATTGGAGAGATACCACCACAATATATGTAGAAATGGGGGTGTCCAGGCAGCTCAGATGTCTGCCTATCACCTGGCCTCTCGCAGGCCATTTCTGGCCCATTTTGTTCTCTTGGTCCTTGTCATTGCCGAAAACCAGTCCTAATCCACAGAGGGTCCCGTGGGAGGATGGTTCCCAGCTCTCCTGCTGTCTATGTTTTAGAGTTCAGTCTGAAAACTCTCAACTCTGCAATCTACCTTTTTTCTTTTATACCTTCTTCCTAAAGTATCGCTTCTCGTAGTGTTCCACTTTCTAGGTTTTATTGCTTCTGTGACTGTATCACATTTTGTAGTTTTTAACTTCCATTTTCATAGCATTTGGAAACAAATGGGAAGCAACATTTTGGCTTCAGCTCACCAGCTAGAACAGCGGTCACCCTCCTACTGAACACAATCACTTGTTCGTTACCAAGACAATTTTTTGCCACCATGTAAATCCCAATTTCCTATTGCAGAAATGGTGTTTGAAATTAGTGTCTTAACTGCGCCATCTCTTCATGTGACACTGGCTACAGTTGTGATTTCACATCAATATAACTTAGAGTTCATTTAAAAATAACATAATTTTTTTTTAAATCATCAGGATTTAAAATTGTGTCTGTTTTGTTTCTAAAAGTACAAAAAAATGATCAAATAAACTTTAGAAAATGTGCTGCTTTTCTAGAGTTATTTTTATAACTGGGTAGGTAAAATAAACACAATAAAAGAGCAATCTAAGAAATCTAGAAACATCTTTCTAAATAAATAGTGAAGTGACTATCCAGAGAAAGAATGCTGTAGACTTCTGAATATCTATATATTTATAATTTGTATCATATCTTTTTAAAGCCAGGGCAAATTTTAAGTAATTAAGGCATATATTTGTGACCAGGTAGTTTGGGGGGGGGCAGTAGGGACCTATATATCAGATCTGTAATAATGATTAAAGGTTAGCATCATTGCAGATAACTAACATTAATGGGATTATATTACTTTTTTCTAGTTGACATTGTTGAGAGTGTGAACTACTCCTTCATTCCATCCTGGTATCCTCAATCCCTAGCAGTGAGTGGACAGCATGTCTAAAAAGGCACAAGGAGTATTTGTTTAATAAGTGAAGGAACCAAGGGAGAGGCACTAATCCTCTGAGTTGTTAGAGAGTGCTACAACGAACGGAATGTGTTAGATCACAGAGCACCTCGATGTTGCCTAATTGTGAAATGAAAGTCACGTGCACATATCAGGAAGGAAAGTGACACATGCTCTTAAGAGAAACCCATAAGGACCTGATTATGGAAAAGCTATTTGGAGCTGAAAGTTAACTGCACATAAGATGGAATAGAGATTGCTCTAAAAACTGAAAAATGATACTAAATGAAATTAAAATCAAAAGCCCACATTAAAATGGCAGAAAAGTTATAAAAGCATTTACTCATTCATTAAGACCCTAAGCTAAGCTGAGGAATAAATTGGGCATCTGAAATATCTTGAAGCTAAGCAGACAATTTCCTCCACCCGTCTTCCCAGCCTTTGCCAGTAATTGACCAGGAGAACAAAGCCCGTCTGCAGCCAGAGAGCAGAGTCTAAACAGAAACCTAAGACGCGCTGCTCAGTCTCACCTTTCACGTTATTATTTTCCCCCAAATGGTTACAGTAACTTTTTTTAATTATGAAAAATTTATTCCAAGAAAATAGAACAGAAAAAAATAAGGGGGAAAGAAAAAAAATAATGGGCAGAGAAAAAGTATGTTCACCAAATAGATCATTTAATTTTCCACCCATCCTAATGAATCCTTTGAGGGTTGCCCTGAATAAGGTTGGACCTTACAAGATTGTCTGCAGGAAAGTCATATGGAGTTGAGTTTGCAGCGAGCATCAGAACCAAGCAGGATTCAAGGTAGAAGGCATTGCCAGGATAGGGCACTGTCCCCCTTCGCTGTTCTGAGTTACCATTGCCAGGATAGGGCACTGTCCCCCTTC
>NW_003852429.1:15637658-15642999 GCF_000181295.1 Otolemur garnettii
CTGTTCTGAGTTACCATTGCCAGGATAGGGCACTGTCCCCCTTCTCTATTCTGAGTTACCCAGTACCGGGACTCGAGTGGAGACCTTCTGAGCTGCTTGGTAAAGGAACAAGAAGCACAGTGCCTTTCCCTCTCATCAGATGAACCAGTCATTATTGCAAAAGGTGCTTTCAGTTTTCGGGTGGCATTACACACACATGGGAAGGGTGCGTAAGGAAATTCATGAAATGCATTTAAGAGCTGAGAACAAGTGTTCAGTATGAATCTAAATTACAGGAGGGTGCAAAATAACTGGATCTTTCTCCTGGATGTTCCTGTGACTTCGTGCTGATGCCGGTTTGCGTGGCTTTGGTTTCATCCACATCATTGCTCAAGAAGCCATATAAAGAAAACTGTTTCTTTCCTATTGAGAACATTATCTATTATGCGCTATTTCTATTTATTTTTGTTCTTTTTCTCTGAGCAATGGCCCGGTGGGGCTTGTGTGTTGTGAATCAGCGCCATTGGTTAGTGTGTTACCTACACTGATTTTTAAACTGGAAATCCTTGGTAACTACAACTCTGCAAAGGAAATATCCTTGAAAACAGGAAATTTATATTATATAAATAATTTTGTGGCTGCAGTATCTCAAACCGTAGGTGGTAATTGAAGAGACAGTATTGCTAATGCTTTGATCCACCAATATATTTAGAGTACAAACAACATTTCCTGCTTTTCTTTTTAAAAAGAAAACCAGACTTTCTGCGTAATGATAGAACACACACACACCTCTCCCCATGTCTGTGTCTACACGCAGGACAAGTTAATGGCTTCAAGGCATGTAAACACCCCATAAAAAGACCCTGACTTCAAAAATATGTCTTATTTTCAATACGTTAGGGTGAAAATATTTTCTTAATTTGATTCACCATTTTTTAGAAACATTAAATGTTAACGTTAAGTTTGGATTTTAATCAAAATATTTTTACTCAAAGCAAATGCTAAAACTTAATTTGGTAGTACTCTGACTTTAAAGGAAAGCAATGATCTTTTAAAGCAAATATACTGGGACAGTTTCGAGAACAGAAAAGAAAGTCAGTCTGTACATTTTAGGGTCAGTATTAAAATTTATCGAAAAGAATGTTCGCTAGACTAACTTGTCACCTTTATCTTTCAGATTTGAATTGAACTGACGTCCAGTACTTTTTAACATCTGAAGTAAACATTCAAATTAAAGTAATAAACCATTGCAGTTTCCAAAAAGGAATTGAAAAACTTTGGAAGCAGTGACATTCTTCAGGGCAGGCAGGTAGGGTTTTGGGTGATGGGGCGTCTATTTGAAGAGGATACCACACATTAAAATTACACATTTTCATTGAATGTAAAGTTATGGCCACACAAATTTCACCTAGGTGACAGAAAACAGTCGCTTGGTACAGATCCTGGCATGTCAGTTGTCAAAAGCAGCGTTGGGAGCCGTCCATTATTTCATCCAGGGTTACAGCAGGGGAGGGATTTATTTCATCTGATGGTGCCTCATATTATCTTTCTGTTTTGCTCTTAGTTGTTGCCCTCTGTGCTCTTTGGTTTACATTTATTATTGAAGACACAACAGTCTATAAGATTTTAATGCAATGCAAAGAAGTTGGACACTGCTCACTAAATAATCAAAAGAATGAGTTAAGGGCAGCTCTGTGGCTCAATGGGCAGGGCACCAGCCCCATATACTGAGGGTGGCGGCTTCAAACCTGGCCCCGGCCAAACTGCAGCAACAACAAAAAAATAGCCGGGCATTGTGGCAGGCACTTGTAGTCCCAGCTACTCGGGTGGCTGAGGCAAGAGAATTGCCTAAGCCCAGGAGTTGGAGGTTGCTCTGAGCTGTGATACCACAGCACTCTATTGAGGGTGATAAAGTGAAACTATGTCTCTAAAAAAAAAAAAAAGATTTAAAAATAATGATTTTAAAATGATAAAGATACAATTTGTTGCAGAAAACATTAGTTTAAAATAACAAGATTTAACACAACTTTTATTAGAGAGACCTAGACAAAAGGATTCATTCTTACAGTAATTTAGCTATCTCTTGGTTTGCTTTTTTTTTCTCAAAAATTATCTGGAAAAGTTGGAAGACCTACTAAACTCAGAAAATATTTAAAAAAGTAAAAATTAGTTCGGGAAGTTTACGTTCTTCCCTAGAGCATCACAATACAAGCTCCTGTGTCAAGAAGCTGGGCTCCCACGGTCCCGTCACGCGTCCCTCATTCTGTGTCTTGCGAGGAAGACAGCATTCTTAAAATTCAGTGCTTCCTACAAGAAATAAAGATTCAGGAAAGCGAGAATGTGTGTGAGTGATAATGAAAGAAACAGAAAGGAGGGAGAGAGAGGATCATGGGTTGAATAAAGAATTAGGCATCAAGCAGCAACACACAAAAGAAATGTTAATTCTAATACTCTTTGGCCACAAAACAGTAAGAGATGAGCACCTGGGATGATGTCTCTGTTTTGCTTCTCAGTGCTGGTGAGACTCTATATAGTAACTTCCTGAGTTTTTGGCGATGACTATCAAAAGGCCCAACCTTTCTCATGCCCTTCAAATTCTCCTCTCCAATTCAAAGAATTTATTTTAAGGTCAGGAATACTAAGTGCATAGAAATGACCATATACACGTTCATAACAGCAACTTTTATGGAGCAAAGAATGAAAATGAAGAAGTATTTCCTAACTGGTAAGACACATAAGTAATTTATGTACTCTGTGTACTTATGTGCTTTGCTATTATGCAGACATTGAACCACGCTATGAAAACATATTTAGTGATTGGAAACACTATTCACGGTCTAGTATTTTCCTCTTGGTGGTAGATTGCAGTTTTCCACACTTTCTTTTTGCATATTTGCATTTGCTAAATATTTCCAAATGATTAAGCATACATTTTTCTAGCATAAATAAAACACTACGTATGAGTTTGCAGAAAGGATGGTGTGGCTTTTTAGGATATTTGACTAAAGTGCTTCGATTTTCAGTGAGAACGGCTTTTACCATCTAAAAGATGAGGAAGGTCTGTGAGACGTCAGGGTTCACCATCACCACCACCAGAAAGGAGGCTGGTGTGGGCTGTGCTCTTCCCGGAGGAGACCTGCAGGGGAATTCACGGTGGCTTTCTCTGTTTCCTTAGCGACAAGATCATGTAGTGTAGCGGGCAGCTGTTGTGGGGAAAGCACTCAGATCTTGTTGTGGGGAGCAGTCCTCCCCAGCTCACGGGTGCAGTTTGGGTGGGGCTGATCTACCCCGCTCCCACCTGCAGGAGGACCCTCGACTACCCAACTGAGCAGAGAATTCCACCCTCTGGGGACAGTGAGGGCTCACGCGGGGCAAATGAAGCCAAGACTCCCGTGAGAAGTGTCTGTGGAGATGACTGGGAGGGAGGGGAGTCTCTGCCCTCTGCAATTTCTGAACCGAGAGGTGAAGACCTGTATCTGCTGCTGAGACAAAGCAACAAAGAGAATAGTAGAACCGCACACGGGAAGGGAGAGGCCTCAAGGAAAGGCAGTCACGGGAGCTGACTCCAGGGAGACCCAGGAACACGCATTTGTACATCCACGTCCATGCCCATCTCTCCGTAGACCTAAACGTCTACACCTCAACATACCTGCCATTCGCACCCGTCATTTATGATGTGTATCCCTGCATTTTAAACTACATGAACGAAGGAACTATCTTTTTTTTCAAGTCAGTCTTAGGTTTCTGCCAGTTGCAAGCATCCTCAGCACCGCACAGACGCAGGGTGAGGACGAGATGAGAGCTCATCGTAAATCCTTGACTGAACGTCCCGTGCCTCCTAAACGCTCAGAATTAGTAGCCAGTGGGAATGCTCCTGTGTTGCGGTAGTAACACGCGTGCACAAGGAGGCAGCCCAAAAGCTCTGAATTAAATCTTCACCGTGGATTTTATTCTTCTTTTGGGAAATACTCTGTTAAATCCCAAGGAAGCTTACTCTCTGTGTATTCTTTTCTCCTTTCTCCTTCTGCCCATTTGAGATGATAACACTCTCCACAGTTACCTCTGAGACTGTGTCCTTTCCCTCAATCCCTCCTTGTATGGTTTTATGTTTTGTTTTGAGACAGTGTCTCACTCTGTCATCCCAGGTAGAGTGTAGTGCCATAATCTTAGTTCACAGAAGCCTCAAACTCCTGGTCTCAAGTCATCCTCTTACGTCAGCCTCTTGAATAGCTGGGATAACAGGTGCCCCCAGCACACCCAGCTAATTTTTAGACGTTTTTTGTACAGACAGGTCTTGCCCTGGCTCAGGCTACCTCTATGCTTCCTTAATCCTCTACTTGTAAAGCCTTCAGGCTAGCATTTAGCTAATGTGTTCACTTCTGCAGGTGAATATGCACTTCTTAGGTTACAGACTATATCTGTCAATCCTTTCTGTGTTGCCTGTGTATAGGACAATGCCTGGTACATGACAGATGTGAAGACATGTCACAGGCAACATGTTGCCCCCTCCAAATAAAAGGTCCACACCTTAATCCCCAGAACCAGGCATATACAAGGAATTAAATATTACTTATAGGCCAAAATTAAAATAAAGAGGTTGCCCTGGATTATCAAGTGGGATGGGGGCAATCGCATGAGCCCTCAGATGAGAAGGAGGAGGCAGAGAGTAGGAGGGAGATGAGCGGCCTGAGCGGCGTCTCCACAACTGCTGACATGGAAGCTTCAGGAAGGAAGCTGCCAGCCGGTGCATGGACGGCTCCTAGAAGGTGGGAAGGGTCCTCAGTGGACAGCCAGCAAAGAAACAGACCCCGGGACCTATAACAGTAAGACGCCGAATTCTGCTGACAATCAAGATCAGAAAGACCTTCTCCTACATCTTCAAGCTTCCCCTGAAGCCTGCAGAGCAGAAGAAGCCAGCAGACATCTAGATGGTAGCTGAGGAAGATCAGGGTCAGACTTCTGACCACAGGACCATGAGATGATGAGTGTCTGATGTCCTAAGCTGTTGTTTGCGGCAATTTGTTAAGGCAGCAACAGAAAATGAATAGTTTATTGAGTTGCGGGAAAATTCAAGAGAAAATACTTAGGAGAAAAGGAGGCAGAACATACTCTGTGGTAAGAAAAATATAAAAAAGGATATAGACTTACAGAGATTCATCACATTTAGTTTTATAAATTTCTCCTAGTACTGCAGGTATTTTATAATAAAAGGAGGGAAATCATTTGCAACTACCTGGAGTCAAACTAGTGAGAAATTCATGCACATGGACGCTATGGGTGGGGGTGTCAGTACACTCCCCTACAGTGACCCCTTACTGTGTGTACACAGACGCTATGGGTGGGGGTGTCAGTACACTCCCCT
>NW_003852429.1:15643129-15650270 GCF_000181295.1 Otolemur garnettii
TGTGTACACAGACGCTATGGGTGGGGGTGTCAGTACACTCCCCTACAGTGACCCCTTACTGTGTGTACACAGACGCTATGGGTGGGGGTGTCAGTTCACTCCCCTACAGTGACCCCTTAGTATATGTACATGGGTGTGATGGTTTGTCACCCACGTTTCGTGTTTTCAAGCATTAACACCTCAATTCATATGTTGCTGGGGTAGGGCCTTTGGGAGGTATTTAGGGTTAAATTAGGTCATCACAGTAGGGCTCCAGGATGGTACTTGTGACTTTGTCAGAAAAGGAAGAGAGATCACAACTGGAGCCACAGTCTTGCCCTTTTGCAAGATGTGAGGCAGTAAGTAACTTTCCCCAGAGCTGCCTCTTGACCTTGGACTTCCCAGCTTCCAGAAAGGCAAGAAATACATTTCTTTTCTGTATGAACTTCCCAGTCTGTGATATTCTGTCATAGCAACAGAAAAGGGACTCAGACAATGTATCTCAGAACCTGATGCTATATACCTTAAATGTACACACTAAGACGTATTTTTTTCTTTTAAAGCACAGCAAAAGCTATGGGCCAGGCTATGCGGAAAGGCAGGCACACTGGCTCCTGTTGCTGGCTTTCTTGTGAACTTGGGAAAGCTGTGTAATTTCTCCACTCTTCAAATTCATTTATTTGTTAAATTCAATTGTTAAGCTATAATGAGAAGGAAATATGATCAAGGCGGCCCTGACTGTTTCTTCACTTGTAGCTGATGGTTCTAATTGATCCCTTCACCCCTGCTCCCTTCCCAATCCTCCCTGTGGCCCAGGCCCACCAGGCCACCAGAGTTGTCCCACCGGCTGGAGCTGGAGAACCACCAGGCTCCTTAAGCTCTAAAGCTCCCGTAATTTTGCATAATGGAGTTTCTCAAATTATACGCTCAAATTTTCTGCTCACATTCACTGTTTTCTTTCTTTTTTTCTTCTTCTTCTTTTTTTTTTTTTTTGGTGCTAATTGATAGAGATGGAACTCATGATTTTTTATAAACGTAATATCTACCTTGATGAAAATTTCTCTATCCATTTAAAATGTATTTAACTCTTTGTGGAAAGAATAATAGAAATGAAGAGAAATAGAAACTATTTTTTTAAGTACTAAGACTGGGAATTTGAAAGCTGTATAGAAATTAAGTAAAACTATTACATAAAACTCTTAATCTATATTCCCTAACAATAGACCAGGCTACAAATTATAGATGAAATGAATTTCCCAGTGGAAGAAATTATTCGAGAGATAGACAGTTTATTTAGCTATTTTTGATCTTTTTAAATAGATTTTTTTGGAGCAGTTTTAGGTTCTCAGCAATATCAAGCAGAATGTATGGAGAGTTGCTGAATTATTCTGATGAAGAATTCATGAACTGTCATGAACAAAGGGTTTTCAGACATAAGTTCAGAGTCTTTCATTTATTGAACTGTGATTAGTTGGACATAGTGCACAATAGCACACAGATCGATTATGATTCTAAGTCCCATCAAAAGAAGATTTATAAAATACGTAAACAGAATTTTATTTTACAATTATAGGTGAGCTGCCGCAGGAATACCCTTTCTTCATTGTCACTCCCTCTACACGATTACTAAGTTCTCTCATCATCCGTCTAATTCCCTTTCATTACTTCCTCTCTCTAATTCTCTAGAGCAGTGGTTCTCAACCTCCCTAAACCACAGCCCTTTAGTACAGTTCCTGTGGGTTGGGACCAAACCGCTGCTCTAGCACGTCTGAAGCACGGAAAGCGAGTCTTCCTGTGAGAGTTAGAAACGGTATCAAATGTGTCTGTTTCCTTCCAAATGGCAAGGTATTGTGCAGTGTGTGGGCTACCACCCCAAAGTACCACAGAAATAGAAGTGTGATGGGGTTGGGTCCTGCGAGGGCTGGAGAGAAGTCTGGGTTCCAGGCCTTTCTTCTTGCTGGGTGGACAATCATCTTCTCCCTGTCTGCTCACATTGCTTTTGCCCTATGTGTCTGTGTACCCAGATTTCCCCTTTTGTGATTGCACTGTTAAGAGGTGAATTGTGCACCCCCAAAATTCATATGTTGATATCCTAATGCCCAATACTTCAATCTGTGATTACATTTGGAAATAGGGCCATTAAAGAGGTGATAGAGGCACTTAGGGTGGGCCCTGATTCAATAGGGCAGGCATCTTTCTAAGAATAGCAAACTTGGTGGGAGGCACCTGTGGCTCAGAGGAGTAGGGTGCCAGCCCCATATAACTAAGATGGCAGGATCAACCCCAGCCTGAGCCAAAAACTGCAAAAAAAAAAAAAAAAAAAGAATGGGAAACTTGGATCCACGGAGAGGCCCCAAGAATGTGAGCATACAGAAGAAACAGGATGGTAAGACAGAAGCTGCCAGCCAAGGAGAGGGAGCTCAGATGCCTTGACCTTGGGCTTGCAGCTTCCAGAACTGTGAGGAACTCAGTGTCGCTTAAGCCCCCCAGTCTGATGTTTTGTTGGCAGCCCAGCCACAAACACATGCTCCAGTCACATTGGATGGGAGCCTGTTTCACTGACCTCACGTTAACTTGATGACCTCCATAAGGAAGGCTCAGCCGCTGAAGGTCATGTTCTCGAGTGTAGTGGTTAGGATGTCAACGTATGAGTTTGGAGAGCCAGGGGACACAGTTCAACCCGTAACACTTAGTGTGGGGCTCCCATTTAAAATGTAGATTCCAAAAGAGTAGATGTCACATTACACATTAGCTCTTTTTATCTTAAGTTCCAGCGTTTCAGACCGTGCAGAACCACTGAGCTGCGTGATAATGGTGAGGGACTTGGTGGGGACAAGAGCCCTCCCCTGCCCTGAAGAGAAGATGGGATGTGAGCACTCCAAGTGGCTCCAAACAAACGTTGCCCTTGTGCTTCTTTCTGCCTCCAAAGCGAGAACCCTTGGTTAAGGTGCATCTGTTCGTCGGCCCCTTTTCTGAGAATCCCCCTGACATCCCCACAGATGCTCAGGTGCAAGCCCCTGCTGGCCCCACGGGGCCTGACTGGGTCCTCCCTGCCGCCTCAGCTACTCCCCCCCACCCCACCTCGGAAGCCTCTTCTTGCTCCAAGGACAGGGACTACTGCTGACGCCCCCATGTTGTGAGCCACCAATTAATTATTTGCTTATGAGCACAAACTGTGCCAGACACTTTCTTTGGGCCTAATCTGGGGATATAGTTGCCAACAACGTAAGTTCTTACCCCCATGCAATGCGCCAGAAGGGGAAGAGACAAGCAGGTGGGGTTAAAATTCAGCAAGGCTGTGCTACAGGTGGGGAAACGCAGGCTCTGGGCACGTGTGCGGAGCCCAGCCTTTGGGGCCGGGGACCCCCCCGTGGGGCGTGGCAGGTGCCCACAGATGAGGCAGAGGAAGGTTTGAGGGAGAGCAAACCTGTGGAGCAGACTTCACATGTTTGGCTTCTAGAGGGCTGGGTCTCCAGAAGAGGAGAGAGACAAGGTCACATAGAGCCAGGGAAGGAGCTTGGGGACTCTCCTCGGCGAGCTGGGACACTGAGAGAGGTACGTGAGCAGCACCAGGAGAGGGCTGTACAGCCAGCATCTTCCAGACTGAGCATGCAGTCTCTCTGACCCAATTACACTTATTGGTATAGAATTTATTTTACAGAAGAAATTACAGGCTGTAGTAAATGGTGAAGCCACAAAAAATACTCCATGTGGAACTGCGTTTAATAACAGAAGGTCAGAAGTAAACCACATGGCCATTCATTGGAAACTGAGTAGATGATTTATGCTAAATCCCTGATGATGGTCATGCCAGTTGGTGCGGGAAGGAGCTGACCTGGTTTCCAGGCTCTGGTGCCTTTCAGGTTTTGTCTGCTGTGTGCGTCTCACCAATTCAAACATAGGGAAACACAATTGATTTAAATATTTCAAGAGTACAGGGTATCAACTGCTTTAGAGCCAGCGGCCTCAGTGTGGGCCCACGCTCAGGCTCCCAGGCACGTCTGGCTGCCTGGTCACTCGCCCTGTCCCTGAGGGTGCGAAGGGGTCGGGGCTGGAGAGGTGGGGCTGCCGTTTAGGCAGCAGAAATGCCTGTTCAACACAGACAGATGTTGCTGTTAGGGAACAAACGGCTACTGAGAACGACTTTGGCTTGGCCTTTGTTTGGGTTCTTGAAAACTGGCCTTTTCGTCTGATATTTTTGGTAAAATGCTGACTGTGGTGGCTCACGGGCTCAGGCTGGAGACCTCAGAGGCGATCAGACAGACGGCTCTTCACAGTTGAGAATGGGAATTTACATTTTAAAATTATCTCTGTGAGAAGAATTCATTATGTAATGGGAAACAGATCTTGGGAGAATTATTTGCCTAGTGATGGGAATTTTTTTGAGTTCCCTGGCAGTGTTGTCCCCACCTAATTAGAGCTGGACTTTCTTGGGCTTTCCCAGCCCATGTGCACAGCAAAGGACTAAATAATGGTGAAGACCCCAAGTCAAAACCAAGAACCTTTTATTTTTCCCCTCTGATAATCAAATATTCAGTCAGGGCAGGGATATCAGCACCTGCACTTCCTAGCAGAAGGAATCTTTATGCCTGATTCCATCTCTCTGTTGCCAGCACGAACTAGTCAATAAAGAGACAACATACCGTACTGAGGACAAACCCAGAAAGGAAAGCCATGAGGAAGTGAAGCAGAAACTGTGGTCTGGGGCGGCGCTCTGCACGCCAATCCCTGCTCTGTTTCTGAGGCTCCGCTCCCTCTGGGGCATTGCACGGCTGTTCCGGCAGTGCTTCCTTAAATGGAACCCATTCCTCTCATTTTCCAGAATTAAGTTTAAAACTAATTTTAAAGTTGTGTTTACAAACTGATCTCAGTTTTTATACCTAAAATAATTTTTTTTTTTTGAGACAGAGTCTCAAGCTGTCACCCTCAGTAGAGTGCCATAGCATCACAGCTCACAGCAACCTCAAACTCTTGGGCTTAAGTGATTCTCTTGCCTCAGCCTCCCAAGTGGCTGGGAGTACAGGCACCCACCACAATACCCCGCTATTGTTTTTTGTTGTTGCATTTGTCATTGTTGTTTTAGCTGGCCTGGGCCAAGTTCGAACCCGCCAGCTTTGGTGTATGTGGCTGGCACCCTACCCACTGAGCTACGGGCACCACCCATACCTAAAACAATCCTTATTTAAATTACCTACATTATTTGTAAAACTTAGCTAATTTTTTACTTACATATATATAAATTATGTGTATTGTATATATATAAATTAATTGTATAAATATGTTTATGTACATTATAGATATTGTATAACATAAAAATTAGAATAAGGTCATGTAAATTCATAATAGTATTTACAGAAGCAATTTAGAAACTTTGGCACTCTTATCTAACCCTCTACACTGGTGTGTATGTGTGTGTATGTGTGTGTGTGCGTGTGTTATGTGTGTATGATGTGTATATCCATGTGTGTTATGTGTATGTATGCCAGGCATGTGTATGTATGTATGTATGTGTGTTAGAGACCAGCTCTGACCCCGCCTGGCAGTGCTTGGGAAAGGGTGTATGTGTATATTATGTGTGTGTGTGTGTGCACGTGTGTTATGTATGATGTGTATATCCTTGTGTGTTATGTGTATGTATGCCAGGCATGTGTATGTATGTATGTATGTGTGTTAGAGACCAGCTCTGACCCCGCCTGGCAGTGCTTGGGAAAGGGTGTATGTGTATGGGTGTGTTATGTATATGTGTGTATAATGTGTGTGTAGGTGTGCGTGTGTGCAACTTAAGCTCATGCTAATCAAGCCACATAAGCACAGCAATTTTCTAGACAGTAGTGCACCAAGCAGTCCTCCTTTATTTAACCAGGAAAATGGTACAAGTTGGAAACCCTTGCAGCATTCCTTTCTGATGTGAAGCCTGCCGAGAAAGCTGGAGTGTTAGTTGGCCTATTCGGCCTCCACTGCAAACACTGCAAGCTGTGGGCTTGATCACCTCCCAGTGAACCTATCGACTGGCTTTTTCCGGCTGCACCACAGCAAGGAAACATTTGCTTACAGACTAATTTCAGGATGGGCCAACTGGTCATTTCCTGTTCTACTAGTGAACAGACGCTGGACTAATGGCCAGGAAATGGGGAGCTATTCCTGCTTCTACAACAGCAGGTTTGTTGAGGAGGGCTGATCAAGTCTGAAGCAACTCATCAGAGGAGATGACTGCAGAAACCTGGGTTTGTCTAATATTGGCTGAAGCTGTAATCACGTGGGAGAATTTTATTGTTCAAAGTGATTCAGTGCCACAGTGATTTACAAAGCAGGAATAAATTCTTTACAAAAGCATCTTAATTGCAGACAAAAGAGGTAAATATTCTCATTGGATAAGATTCCACCTGTCCTGGGAAATCTCTCTGCCAGAATTATCCTTCCTACACTGACATTCCAGAATTAGACCTCTTCCTCTGGGTGACCACTGACTGCTAGCATATGGTGAATACTCGGGAGTGTTCTCTCTCATAGAAGTCGGGGGACCATGTTCCAATGTGTGCTGTCACCTCCTTGTTGTAGAGAAGATCTATGTTTTGATTCAATGTCCACCTAAGGACAGACTAACTCACTAGTGGTCCTGGCACCTGCTGCCACCTCTCTTCTAGGGTATCATTCAGTATTCCTGAGCAAAGGGTGGCCTTCCATCCAGATATTTCAGACAGTGCTGAGCACACCTGCTGAATACAAAAGTGAGTAGGTGTCACTTCTGCTGCAAGGTTAATAAGCAGTTGTGGGCGGACATCATTAAAATTGTCACTTGGCATCTAAAAAGACAGCTGCCACGCTTCTATTCCATCCACCTGTGGTGCTCACTGACTGACAGGCTACGAAATGACCATTAGCTTGGCCCTGGGTGGCTGCCCAGTGCAGGGAGATCAGGTATGGAGCACAGACGTTTATCAACTACAGTCCATGCCAGTGGTCCGGGCATGGTCTCCTCCGCTCCCCCGGGTGGTCCGGGCATGGTCTCCTCCGCTCCCCCCTGGTGGTCCAGGCATGGTCTCCTCCGCGCCCCCGGGGTGGTCTAGGCATGGTCTCCTCTGCGCCCCCTGGTGGTCTAGGCATGGTCTCCTCTGCGCCCCCTGGTGGTCTAGGCCCCTGGTGGTCCAGGCATGGTCTCCTC
>NW_003852429.1:15651518-15709164 GCF_000181295.1 Otolemur garnettii
GCGCCCCCTGGTGGTCTAGGCCCCTGGTGGTCCAGGCATGGTCTCCTCCGCGCCCCCTGGTGGTCCAGGCATGGTCTCCTCTGCGCCCCCTGGTGGCCTAGGCATGGTCTCCTCCACTCTCCCTGGTGGTCCGGGCATTGTCTCCTCCGCACCCCCTGGTGGTCTAGCCATGGTCTTCTCCACTCCCCCTGCCTAATGCCTTTCAGGTCTTCTAGGTTAGATGAGGTACCGGGAGGAAAAGCAGAAGAATAACTTGAAGCACATCAGGATTTCCTCCAAAATCTGTGGAGGTGAGCAAGCCTGTGAGGGCCATGCTTAGCACAGTCAGAGCACCTGGGAGGGTGGAGTGTGCCCGACCGTAGCTTTCCCGGCTCACTAGCAAGGACCCTCAGGATATACAGGTGCAGGTGCCTTCCTGGCTCTACACAGACAGGCATGCAGCACCCTCTCTACAGCCACCCTTCCCCAAGCACTGCCAGGCTGGGCCAGAGCTGGTCTCTAACGCAGGCTTCCGCCCTCAGCAGCCCTGGAGTGGGTGTTCCCAGAGTCTCAGCACGTTAGCCACACGGAGAGATGAGACAAAGAAACCCTGCAGTGGTTGTGATGTCCCAGAATCCGTCTCTGCTGGCAGGCTTCCCACATTCGATTCCCACTGCAGCCTCTCCCCTACTTTCTGTTCCCTTGCCAACGGCAAACTTGAGCTTTGGGGAATACATATGGACAGAGAAGTCAGGAAAATCAATCTGAAGTATGAATTATGTATGGGAACTCAAACCTAAATATATGTACTTGAATAAATGTCAAAAGTACAGTGTTTTAATGGAAGAAATGTCCCCAACATGTGAAGTTAGTGTATTTTAAGGTTTTAGAATAATGTATCCCAGATTCCTTTATTTTATCCTGGCTATACCATGAACCTTCACATTTCTCTTTCGGCCTAAACTTTGATATATTTATTAAAAGACTCTGCATGACATGAAATGATGCCATCCCCATACTGTTCTTTTTATTTACAAAGGAAAGGCCCTGCATTATTTTTTAACAATGTACACACACTGGGGGAAATATATAAACTGGAAGTTGTATAAGTGTACAAATTAAAATCTACAGCAGGCAGAATTTTTCCTACTAAAATACTCTCTTAATAAGGAATTCTTTTCTGTCTTTTATAATTTTTTCTCAACTCACTGGTCACCATCAGACTTGGATTTTGAAAACGTTTCTTCTTTGATAGTGGTTTGCTTGCTCACAAGCAAACGGTGAGACAGAAGCATCTTAAATTTTCTTTCTAATGTGATCACTGCAGGAGACTAGCAGCGCCTCGGGGCTCTGCAGTGGCGCAACATGGCCACCAGGGGGCTCCCGTCCTCCATCTCATCCTAATCCGCCTGTCATGGTGAAGGGACAACAGCAGCCCACAGTATTTTCCCCAGTGACAGAAACATAACCTTATTCTTGTCACAGCTAAAAAAATGGAGTGCAGAATTTACATAGAATTCTTAAAGTGTGTTTTAGCTCCATTGTCAGTAACCCCCAGCAGACCAACTTTTACTTTTATTCTTTCAATAATTTCCCTACAAAAAAATGGAGCCGCAAATCACGTCTGTTGTATCCATCAATCAACCGGTAATTTTCTTAGTGCTCGTTACCATAGCGCCCACAGCCCCTGCTACTGTGCTGCTTCTGTTTCCTTAATCTTGGTGCACGATTGCAGGTAAGCAATCAAGAATTCCTCCAGGGACGGCTGAACGAGGCGAGGGAGTGGGGAGAGGGAAGCCCATGTAATTACCACGATGATGGGTTGACACCACAGACTCCAGAAACGACTTCCACCTCCTCACTTTAAAGATGAAGAAACTGAGTTTCCAAAATAGTAGCGCGTCTGTGCGCTGAGCTGGAGACGAGAACAGAACCCACCTCGAGAAGCGCTGAACGGGAAAGGCCAGGCCTCACCCTGACAGAGCCTCAGATTTCTCCCTAATTAATTTTTCAAATGCTCCTCTAGTAGCGTGTCAGTTTTATTCTTTCACAGAAAAACCAAGGGAAATCCCAGGTGGGGTGTCTTTCTTTTATCTCCTAAAACAGAGTCAGAATTGAACATGTGGGAGACGCCCTGTTGGCTGGGTCCGTGGTCAGAACATTTGGTGGTGACCTCTGTAGCCTCCCTAGTCAGAGACATTTCACCGTGACAGACACACATTCTCAGATAGTTCATTTTCCAGAATAAATTATTGGCTTACTAATAAGGATCACAGGCACACACAGTAGCAGATGATTAAAAAAATATATAGTTATTCAACTTTCAAATCTAGAGCTTGGGTAAGTACTATGAGCACCGTGAGGAAATCTGTGCCGGGTACTGAACGGAATAATTGTTACCCAACTTGTGAGTAACTCCTGATGATTTAGAGAAATTTGGAACATTCTGAACCTTCCACATGATTCATATCAACTCCAAGATATTCACTTTTTCCTGAGACTGAAAAGAATCCTAAGTATCAAGGTACCACGTCTAATAAAACAGTGAAAGCAAGAACTTGAGGTCCTATAATTCCATACCCTTAACATGCTGTGCACAAGGGACTCTGAAGAGAAACAGTCACCACATCACCAGTTTGTCATCAAGGAGATGCACCTTGAATCAAACTGGTCTCCTCGTGAAGGACACACCAACAGGCCATATGCAGTTCTGTGCGTATGGAAGACTTCTATATTGATGTTGATAAGACAGGTGTGTGTGTGGGGGGGAATCCTCAGCATCCTAGGGAGGAATCTCTATTCTTCTAGAAGCTTTGAATTGAACACCTTTCAAACAGTAGAAAACCATTATGATGAAAGGTGTTGAAGTTGAAGAAACTCCATCTATTTTTTTCTACTCTTAATGATCAATGATTACATATTTTAGCATGTAGAATGGAAATAAAATTATGTTTTTTTAAACAGAAGAATGACCAGAGGCAAGATTCAGGTCAACTTACTTGGGGGAATTCCTTTTCTAGAACTGTGTGGAGTGATTGTCATTGCATGTAACTCAGTAAGACGTGAACAGCTTTGGTCCTTGTGGGTACATGAAGTCGCTGGGTGCCTGTCACTCATGTGGCCTTGGTTATCGGCAGCCAGCTGGGAAACTAGAAAAAGTGTTTCCATTTCTCTTATGTATTTGGTCCCTTCCTGCAGACATTTCCTCCCAAATGCATGAAGGGACCTGAGATGACTCATGGTCTCTCCAAACTTATTTAAAAGGGTAAGTTGTTTGAAAATGCATTTTTGGGAGATGGGCCTCCAAAAATGTATGACTTATTAAAGTTTTGGAACAAATGGAACCCATGTGTTAGTCTCACTAGTTGCCCTAGAAGCGTGACAAGCCACTTGGCTCCATTGCTCACCCAGTGCTCCCAGGAGTGGCTCTCACTCCTTCCCAGATGGAGCCCACTCTGGGGCCCGTGTCCAGGGCAGTCCAAGGCCAGGGGAGGCAGCAGCAGTGAGGGGCAGCAGTGGAAATACCTCCCTCAGCGCCCAGCAGTACATGCTAAGGAACACCCAACTTAGACAAGGGTCTTCTAAGAGGCCTGGGCCGCACATCAGGAGAGGAGATTTTCCTGAAAATTATGTTTTTCATCAAATTATTTTGCAGAATTTCAGAACAAAAAGCCTTCAGAATTTATTCTGCACACTTTGAGCAGTTTAGTAATGAAAGAACCATGAGCCCAACCAAACAAAATTGGCACAAGAATCGTGAGGTTCTCGGTGATGAGATTTTCCCCGAAGCCCTCTAATAGACATGACATTTTTCTCTGGACCCAAAAACAAATCTTCCTTTTCCTCCTACTTTTTTTTTTTTTTTTAAAGGCGTAGCTCTGGTTATGACAAAGCTGTTTTTACTAAACTCAAAGACAATCAAAACTACAGTTTGGATTCTCTGCCCATGTTGTGCAAAAAGAGATTTAATCCTATCCTTAGCATTCTGGTGGCCTTGAACGTGTTTGGAGAAAGAGATGAACAATCAAACATATATTTCAGATTCACAAATAAAGGTAAAAACCAGGAAAAAATAGAAGATAAAGATAATAATCATTTGCCCTTCATTTGGTTTTTTAGTCCACTTTGAGGACCTGGTAGAAGCTACTGACCTCTAGGGAAAAAAACTGTCTGCATGTGAATTCACAAACATGGCCTTCACATCAAATGCCACAATGTTCTTGGAAGTCCTAATATCACAGGCACCTGACTATCTCACAGTCAAAAAAACTAAGGCTTTATTTTCATGGTGATTTATGGAAGGTTCTATGTGAAGCTCAAGATAAATGAATACTGTGTCTGGCGAATTTTGCCTCAGTCTTAAAGCAAAAATATACTCATTTTCTCCTCCTTCCCTCTATCCATTTTCTCTCTCTCTGTCTCTTTCTCTCTCCTCTTCCTCACAGCAGACAGAAGCTACATGAAAAAATGCTCTAAGCATAAACTAGTAGGATAACAAAAATGATCATGAAATCATTTTACAGATTAACATTCTGTGTACTAGGACTGTGGTCTATTAGTGATGTATGGCATGTTTAATCCTCATAGCAAGTTGACGTGGTGTGGAGGTTGCTGCTATTACTAGTTTACTCGTGATGAGATAGTCCTAGGAGAGACCACACAGGGCAAAGTGAACGGAACCCCACGTTCCCTCACCTTAGTCAGGTGTCCTTCCCCAAGTCTGGACAGAGTAAGAAATGGCCCTCTGGTTCTCTGGATGGGTTCTTAGGACTCCCTTTGGCTAGCTTAATAATTTAGACTTAGAACAGTACAAATAATGGCTACGTGTTCAAATAAGTGGTCCAGAAATACTGTGATAAATGCTCGTGTTGAGATCTTGATATGTCACTCTGTTTCCGAGGATTCTCACGAAGTCTAACATCAGAAGAGGACATTTGTGTCCCGACTTAACAATAATGCTTTATCCTGAAAACTGGGAAACTAAATATATTATTACTAAACTACATAGTTACGAGGATATTGTGTGATTTTATTTTTACTAAAAGAAAATATAGACCAACAACTCTGATTATCACGCCAACACGGCAAAGCATCTTGTTCTCACTGTCTACTTATTATTTATTTTAAAAGACAGACTACTTTTATCCTTTACATCTTATTTTGAATCTATATTATATAATGCTTATAAATATTCAAAAATGAGTGTTGATATTGGTGTTTTGCCTAATCTGAGTCATTTTCTCAAAGAAGTAAACATGGAAAGTTTACTGGAAAGTTAATGGAAAACATAAGATAGAATTGTACTTTGTCCTTACTGTATGGTTCTAATACAGACACACACACTCACAATAACTTTGGCTGCTATTTCTGTGTGCTTTTAATAAGTTTCGAAGATAAAAAGGCAGAAAAAATTCTCAGAAAATAGACATGGGTACATAAACTTGTTACCAATTTGAAGAAACATAATTTTACTCTCCTGATCACACCCTCGGTTCTTACGCAATGGAAAGATAATGCAGGCAGAATCCAACCTACTCTCAGTCACATGCATGGATCTCTGAGGAGTGCTAATGTTCTGTCCTCACAATTATCCTTTTGCAAAGTTAATCATGGTCATCTTGGTTATAGCTCAGACAATGTGGCGTCAAGGCTGAACCGTTTCTAAGCCCTGGCAGGGTTATCTCCAGTGCTTCTATTAATGAAAGCACGGAAAACTACCAGCTGCATCTTCAAGGTTATGTCAGTGGCAGGAAACAGCAAAGCAAACACCACATAAAAAGGCAAAACCACAAGAGACTGGGACAAAATCCCACGCGTGCTGCCCGCACTGTACCTGTGCAGATGAAACTGGAGAGGCCTCCATAGATGACTTCATCGTTGTCGGGCAATATAAAGGGACACCTCGTCTGAACCTCCAAACAGTATTGCTTGCAAGGAACTGTCTTTCTGCAGTTAAACTGTGTGACTTCAAAATACTGGGAACAGAGCCAGGCTTTGTAGACAATCTGAAAAGAAGAGAGAGAGAGAGAAGAATAAAATATACGGAGGGAGGGATGACGACAGTCCTGACAGCAACACAGGACATGTGTACAGTGAGCAGCATGCTGTGGTTCCACGCGGATCGTCAGAAAACCCTCATTTCCAGAAAGCCTATCTGCACAACGGCAGCTGTGAGCCGTAAAAACGCAGCAACGCAAATCTTTGCAGTAAAAGCAAACAGCATTTGATTGAGCCCTTAGAATGCAAAAGGTATTCTGGCATTTACTTGGGTGTAGCTCATTTGCAAAATAGTGGATTTGGGTAGGACCTAAAGTTTTCACAAGTCCAGCGGCATGTGAGGAGAGAGAAGAGCTTGGCCCTGTTGCTATGCTGCCTGGTCCTTATTTCCCGCAGCGTGCAGGTGCTCGGCGGCCACACCTCAATCGGACACTAGATGGCGCTGAGGGGGCTGGGAACCGCCGTTGCGAGAGCTCGGGCTGCGGGCCTCCCAGAACCAGCAGAAATGGACATCCACGTTCATGACTCATGCAGCATGCACTCAAACCTCGCTGTCTGCAAGCCCGGAAACACCCGGCATACATCAGACATAATACACTGTAGTTAGGAGTAGGAGGGTGGGAGTAGGAGGGAAGCCAAATCAGAAACACAGCTTGCAATAATCCACATTAGTGTTTGTTAGGCATTTATGTAATTTAATGAAATGTGAAGGGATTGTGACTTCATTAATCTCTTTGTTTGGGGTGGCTATTTGGGGAAATAAACATTGAAAAAATCTCCTTTTCGTTATACAAAGGAATAAGCTGATCCTTAATTCCAATGAAACAATGTACCCATCTATAGTACAGACGGCCGCGATTCAGCCGTTTCCTGGGGCCTCCACACCGGGGGCTTTTGCTCCTTTGTTTCTGAGGTTAACATTTTTTCAGTTATATTTTCCCTAGAAAAATGAAGGACCTACAGTTAAATATTCTCTGCGAGGTTATAAATATAATAGTAGAAAGATGGATAGTATTTATCAACTTTATGCTCTTTTCTAAACCAGGTACAAGTTTCTCGTGTAATTCTCAGCATCCATGGTATATACTTCAGAACACAACCATCAGTTGCCTTTTGTACAGGACTAATAAGAGAAGTAAATGGAGAATCCAGAATTCAAATGTTCTATGGGGTCCCAAAGCCTGTGTTTTTCATCTGAAAACTTTTAATAAATAATTTATGAAATCACAGGGGCATGCCATGCCCTAGGTCAAAATGTATTTGGTATAAGGAAAATTGAATTTTTATTTATATCTTCTTATAAGCGGGATCAAAACAAAGCTTTATTCTTTGGTCAGGGTGCCTCAGCAGAGGTTAGAGAGGATAAACGTGACTGTCAGATACAGTTTCAAATAGCCAAAAGTAAATTTTGTGGTTCTTTTCCCCCATATCATCAATGTTTCATAATCACCATCTACTTTGTTAGAAAAACATGTAAAAACTATAGTTTGTACAGGTCATTTGAATGGGGCATAGCATTAAAAGTATACATTGAAAAACTGCACCAAAAATACTGCAATGACTGAAGAAATCCCCATGAATTCAAAACTCTTATACATCAACTGGGGAGACAGAGTTGGGGTGCAGGTGGGTCCACAGAGGTACAGATGGACAGGGAGGGGTGTCGTCATGCTGTCAGCCAGGTTAGAGGCACTGGCTTCAGAAGAGAAAACGTCAGCAGGGTGTGGTGGCCCACACCTGTAATCCCAGCCCTCTGGGAGGCTAAGGTGGGTGGATTGCTTGAACTCAGGAGTTGGAGAACAGCCTGAGCAAAAGTGAGATCTCTCTCTACCAAAAATAGAAAAACTACCAGGGCATTCTGATGGGTACCTGTAGTCCTAGCTGCTCTGGAGGCTGAGGCAGGAGGATTACTCAAGCCCAAGAGTTGTTTGATATGAGCTATGATTACGCCACAGCACTCTCTACCCAGAGTGACATAGTGAGATTTGTCTCAAAAAAAAAAAAAAAAAAAAAGAGGAAAAAAATCACTGGTTCCTTCTTAGCCATACTTGGGGTGAGTTGAAGATATTTTTCAAAATACCATGTATTTTTATGTAATCTGATATAGCATATAACATATGATATTTATAATACAAACTGAGCTGTAATCTTAAAATAGACTGTGTATACTCTGTGGTTCCAGGTTCTAATTACCTTTTTAGATACTAGAGGAAATGGAGTATGTGTTTCTAACAATAAAATTCCATTATAAGGAAATCTCACAATCTGCATATTTCTAGCACTCTAAAGTCTAGAATCATCTGGGTTTGTTTTTTTTTTAGGAATACCCCTACCCCCAAGTAATTCTGGAAAACTGCACATATTTTTATACCAAATTGTACTCCCGTTTCCTCTCCTGCTCCCGGTTTGCCTTTATACAATTAGGCAGGTAAAACTGGTTTCTGAATAGCAGGCCACATTCCCTGCTTGCAAACTCTCAAGAAATCCTCTCTCCTATCTCGCAGACTGACCGTCAGGGGGGTCTGCACCTTCTCTTTGAAATTATTTTCCTCAGTGCTGCCCAGATGAAACAGATTTGTTTTTATTCTAGTCTCATGAATCTAATTTCAACTGGATCTCGCTTGCAGATTCGTTTTTTACTCAAAAAACTAGTAAGTGTTCTAAGTAGTTTTTTGTGCTTATGAAGAAAGGGATCACCACACACAGAGCCACTAGGGGAATGGCGGAGCCCACAGTGGCCGTCTCGCCCTCTCCAGGCCGGGCCTGCACTCTCAGTTCTCACAATCCACGTCCTCAGCTTTTGAATATGCAATGAAGATCGCTCACTTGCCTATTAAATGTTTTCTAAAATTTAGTTCTAGGGATAAGATGTCAGAAGGCAATTCGGGGGGAACAGTGGGAGCTGAGACAAAGTGAGGACAGAGAAGGAATATTTTATTGTTACTTAAGAGATTTAGGCTGAGAAGCAATTTTATGTAAGTAAAGGATTTATCTTTTCTCTGTACAGACATGTTTATGATAAATGAGGCAAAACGTGTACACAGCATGCTGGCTAAAAGATTTCACAGGAAACTGGGAAAGGTTTGCAAGGGAAGTAAAAAGATTCTCTGATTCTCTAAAAGATTATCTGAAATGTGAAATAGTAGCTTAGTAAAAATCTGCAAGCTGTAATGGAAAGAACAGAGAAACATCTGAGAATGTATTAGGCCTGAAAGAGATGAGGGTGGGCCATCTTCATTATCCGAAGGGACTGCTACGTGTGGATGACAATGGCTTTTAAAAAAAATGTAGAATCATAAGATAAAGACAAGAGGAAAAAAAAGTAAATAAATACTGGTAGGATATAATGAAGAGCTTTGCTGTCAGAAGAGAAGTGCGGAAATAAAATAGGTTTTCTTATGAGGTGCTGAGTTCCCAATAACTAGAAAAATTCCAGTAGACTTTAATTAGGTCTTGCCAAATGATGTAAGCGGATTCTTCTGCCACGAGGGGAAGAGAAATGAATGGCTCGGAGATATTGTCCAGCACATTTGTAGAAGTTTTTGAAGGAGGGAAGTTGAGAAAGATGTTTTGTGGTGGCACAGAGCTAACAGAACAAAATTATTACTTTGTAAAAGTACTAAAGGATTTTCAAACAAAGTAACATGATGAGACATGAAAACATTTATTTCATAAGAATGCTGTAATATAAGGGGGGTCAGAAACCTTTTGTTAACAGCTTAGCTTTCTCCTATAGAGAAAAATATTAGATGAAATGTTCTTCTCTGTGTCCCTGAATAGGATAAATAATTATAGAAGCTGAACAACACTTTTAGGCAGGAACTAAAATACGTGCAGGGTCTCTGGTGACACGTAATGGCTAACCTCTGTCCACCCACTCTCCTCACTCAAGGTCTGCCCCTCTTTCCCATCTGCAGAGTAGGAGGTCTGCTGGCTAATGATGCTTTCAAAGGGAATTTCAAATGACCTGTTCGCCGCACTCTCCCCTCTGCTCCGTGTCATTGGAGATGACTACGGACTGCACCAAATCTGTGACAGCTCCCCTCCATGCACCACGGAGGAAATATTCTCAGGCTGCAGCCTAGAAAGGGAACAGTCTAAATTATACAAATGGCCTAAATGAAAACGTCATTTTTACTTCATATCCGAATAAGGGTTTTCTCTTTTTTCCCCAAAGCTCTTTCTCTCTTGTTATTTTTCCTCATCATACCCTTGAGACGTGTCTGAGAGACATTTTGCAAATAAGAAAACTGAGGTACAGAAAAATCACACCACAAATGAGTGGAACTCAGCCCTCGCCCCAGCACTCTTCTTGGGAGCTCTTGTACAAGGTCTCCAGGGAGGACTTAGAAAGTGATAAGAATATGAACAAGTCTGGTCTCTGGAGCCACTAAGGGATGACGCTCCACAGTAGCAAGTCTTAGAGACCATCTAGCTCAATTCCTTGATGGAGAGTTAGGGCCTAAGAAGGTCATGGGTGACCTAGAGGTAGGCAGGGTCCTGGGGCACGCGTGCATGGGCCACCAGGTGACTATTTTAAGGGCACGCCCTGCTACTGGGAACAATTGAGTATGATTCATTACTAACAGGTCCATCTGTTCTTTCAAGTCACTTCATTTCAGATCTGGACCTTTGAAACTTTCCCTTGCATCTCTGCATAGTATGAGCCCTAGCCCCAGAAGGGTACTTCCAGGTCCCCTCTGAGTTTACTTCCACTTAGGAATCCCCATTACTTGTGTCAGGAATCCCCATCTCTTACATAGGCCCCTTTGAAGATGTGATCAAGAAAATATGCTTCAGCAAAGGCTAACAAGAGGAAGGACAGCTGTGTCCAGAGAATTATTTTGCACACTATTGATGAAGACTAACTGTTTTTAAAGACACCTTTCACTTTCTGGAAAGCTTTAGTTATAATGGCATGATCTCAGGAGAAAGATGGAGGAAGGGTGTTTTGTTTCCTAGTTATGGGGAGGGATGCTAAACTACACTATAGATCTCCAGACTACACTACAGACCTCTAGACTACACTGTGGACCTCTAGACTATACTATAGACTACTAGACTGAACTATGGACTTCTAGACTATAGCACAGACTACTAGAGTGCACTATGGAACTCTAGGCTGTACTATGGACTTCTAGAATACACTAAAGACCTCTATACTGCACTATGGACCTCTAGACTATAGCACAGACTACTGGAGTGCACTATGGAACTCTAGACTGTACTATGGACCTCTAGAGTACACTACAGACCTCTAGACTGCACTACGGACCTCTAGACTACACTACAGACATCTAGACTGCACTACGGACCTCTAGACTACACTATGGACATCTAGACTGCACTGTAGACCTCTAGAATACAACTGTGAACCTCTAGACTGCACTGTGGACCTCTAGACTACACTGTGGACCTCTACACTGCACTATGAACCTCTAGACAGCACTATGGACCTCTATACTACACTATGAACCTCTAGACTGCACTGTGGACCACTAGACTGCACTGTGGACCTCTAGACTGAACTGTGAACCTCTAGACTACACTATGAACCTCTAGACAGCACTATGGACCTCTAGACTACACTATGGACCTCTGGACAGCACTGTGGACCTCTAGACTACAATATGGACCTCTAGAGTATACTATGGACCTCTAGAGTACACTATGGATCTCTAGACTGCACTATGGATCTCTAGACTGCACCATGGACCTCTAGACTGCACTATGAAACTCCAGACTGCACTATGGACCTCTGGACAGCACTGTGGACCTCTAGACTACAATATGGACCTCTAGAGTACACTATGGACTTCTAGAGTACACTACGGATCTCTAGACTACACTATGGACCTCTAGACTGCACCATGAAACTCCAGACTGCACTATGGACCTCTGGACAGCACTGTGGACCTCTAGACTACAATATGGACCTCTAGAGTACACTATGGACCTCTAGAGTACACTACGGATCTCTAGACTACACTATGGACCTCTAGACTGCACTATGAACCTCTAGAGTACACTATGGACACTATGGACTAGAAAGGAGCACTTTACACACTAGTTAGGAAGACCCTGAAGTCATCACCGCTACACCACTAACATTTGTTAACAGGGAGTTGTGCTCAGTGCCCAGCACACACCTGTGTTGCTGTCTTATTACCTCTTTTGGGTCTGGACTTTCCATTTGATGATAGTTGATTTGTGTAGGGTCTTTTGCTAAATGCCCAAGATTAGCATATTTCCAATAGAAGGTCAGATTCTCCTCACTTTTTAAATGTCTGCCTCTCTCTCTGAAAATGTATGCCTATATTTTAGATTAGATTTACATTATAAACAAAATAGCCTGCTGGAAAAAAATCACCTTGGCTACATTTTTTATTACCAAGAAAAACATCAGATATTAAAAATTGATTGTCATCTTCAAATCAAGAGGTTGAGTTCCCTTCTTCCCATGTATTAGGAAGGACTCATTTTGTTTTCACATTTGTAATGTTTGTTGATTTGTTGATGCATTTTATTAGACCCATCTCTGTCAGCTGTCTCAGTGGCCTGAGTTTGGAGGCTGTGTGGGTGAAGTAGGCAGTTATGTAAGTGCTAGTCTGTGACAGCGACTGCTCAGACTGGCGCGCTTTGATGCAGAATGCATGTTGTTAACAATTTTCAGTGGGGGCGAGACACAAAATAAATGTTCACATTCTTATCTGAATGTCGGCTTTCTGCTCTGTCTGTGTCAGTGTCTGGTGAAGGCACACAGGACCCAGAACTTGAAATCTGATGTATTCTGAGAGGAATCAAGGGGAAATCCCACTGCCTCAGGCTGAGCTGTCTGTGGAGAAGGTTAGGGCAGACAGTGCCCTGAAAACAGGCTCCCTGGCCTGCTGAAGACTCACAGCACAAACACCTCTGCCAGGGCTACATCTGGCTCCATTTCCTGAAGTCAAATGCAAATGTCTAACTAGTTTGTGTTGGTGACCCACTTTCAACACAGGGGCTATTCCCTGGTGTTTGAGTATCCTCAGCTTCCTGGCGCTGCCCTATATTTCCAAGTCCCCCAGACCCTTCTCAGCACGGGGGCAAGGCTCCCGCTACACCCGCCCATGCAAGCATCCCAACTGCATTCCCACCGGAGAGGGAATCGGCTGGAAAAACACAGGGCCAGCCCAACAGAGCCTGCTAATCAGCATATGGCATCGAGGAAGTCTCCAGACTTAGGGTGGGACAGAAGCTGAAAAACAAATCAATTCTACTATCCTTTGAGAACGTTCCCATCCAGAGATGCTGTGCTTGGGGTTAGAGAAAGGGAGACCTAAGAAGAATTTACCAATATCTCTCTAGAACTATTTTTTTAAAGCCTAATTATGATGCAGAGACAACTTAGTATTCTCTCCTCCTCATGAATCCTTAATATCTTCCATGACAATATCTTCCTGGCTTTATCTTTCTTTCCCTCTTCCTCTCACTATGATTTGGCTTTAGCTTGAGCCACTCCACGGAAATTGTTCTTTTCAAGTTCCTTAGCCCATTTGCTGATAAATCCAGCTGCTAAATCAGTTAGTTTCTTATTTGACCTCTCGCCAGCACTGGACACAGTTGACGAAACTCCTTCCCCACAGGCCAGCAGCCCTCTCATGTGACTTGTTTTACACTGGTTCACTGGCTTTCCCCCTCTCTGCTCTGGCCTGGACACTCCTCTTAGTCTTCATTTTCTTTTTCATTGTTGTTGTTTGTTTACTTTCCCAGGCTCTCCCCCAAATATTATTATCCCCCTAGGCTTCTGTTTTCAACTTTCTTCCACACATTCTTTCTGGGAAATCATCCACCCTCATGATTCAATTACTGTCTTTAACACAGTGAGGCCTAATCTTTGTTTCCAATGCCCATTTCTCTCTCTCTTTCTCTCTCTCTTTCTTCTCCTCCCTGCCCCTTCTCCCCTCCCCTATTTTTCTATCACTCTTTCTTAAGCATCTAGTGGGTGCACAAACCCTATTTTAAAACCTTTTGACCTCTTGAGCTTTACAAAATGCAAAGAAGAAATAAGCAGCTTCTGGTCAGAGAGAAACAATAAATGAGAGACCTTGAGTCATCCTGGAGCCTCAGTGGTCTAGTCCCTACCTCCTTCACATTGGTCTCCTAAAGAGCCCCCCACCCCCATCTGCTCAAATCTCTGCTTTCTGCTGGTGCACATGTTGCTCCTACCATCGCCATTCCTGGCCCGGGTATATCCAGCAGTTCCTATTTTTGTGCCTTCGTCTGCGAATGCCTCCTTCATACTGCAGTTAGGGCAATCTTCAGAAAACTAATTGGATTGCTTTACTCCCCCATTTGAAATCATTCACCCCCACCCCACCCCCCAGTCTGTAACACCTCCCAGGGAAACATTCGAAGTTCTTTGCAGACTAAGCTCTGCCCCACTCAGCAGTCCAGCCCTGTTTCTGTCTGCTCCCTCCCACCACCGCACTCTCAGGCTGCAGTGAGTGACAGGTGGGTCCCCAACATGCTGTGGCCTCTCAGGCCCCACACACCATGTTCTTCCTTTCACCTCCTCCACGTCCCTCTCAGCCTGGCTAACCCCTGGCTGTTTGATTGACCCCATTTGTAAGCCTTCTACACACTCCATCCAACTCAAGGCCCGAGGTGTGCTCCCTGCAGACTTGCCCTCCCTGTGATGCTGGTTTCTCAACAGCCTCCTTTCCAGGTGGTGTGACCCTGGAATGAAGGGCAAGGCCTTGTGCACTGTTGCATTCGCAGTGCCCTGGATATGCCTGGCAGAAAGTTTCTTCCAGTGGAATCCCCACTGGGATTTAGTGGATTTAGATGTCTGCAGGCAGTATCGTGTGGTTGAGCTCCAGCCAGTCCACCTGGCTCTGAGACCCTGCCCAGAGCAGAGACTTAAATCATGAACTTGATGAGCTTCCAACACATTATACCAAGGAATCATTTTTTTCCCAAATGACCAATCAAATGGCCTTTTAAAGTAAAACCTATAGACGTACATTTTCAAAAGCCTACTTTATGAAGTGAAGCTTTCTCTCCAAAAAATACCACAGGCTGGGTCCTGAGGCTGGGCCGTGGGTGCACATGGCTGCTGTTTCCCAAGAGTGTTACCTAAAGTCAGGATGAGGTGCTAATGAAGGAAAGAGCCTTTGGTGCTCTCGCAGCCAACGTGCACTGGGGCAACACAGCAGCAACACAGTCCTGTGTCCTCTGAACACACACTCACTCAAACTGGGTCTATGGTGGGTGTCAGGACAGTTCCGGTGAGCCAGTTAGAGTTTATCTCATCATACAAGGCCACAAGCAAACCCTTCAATATCAGATCACTTTGGGACTCTCCACCTGAGTGAGTTGAGAAAGTTACAAAGGTTTTCCAAACTGGGAAAATGGTCTTCTGAAAAAAAGGGAATGGAAGTGAGTATTAAATAAGAAATCTGAAACTAGGCTAAGGATGTAAGGGGATAACACTTTCCCAAAGGATAGAGGGCTTTCCTTCCAGGTTCTCCTCATTTTTCAGAATTCACGTAGGAATTCATGGAGCATTTGAAGATTAATAATTAAATGAATGTTACATTCCAGAAGCTACAATATATTTATAAAATATCGGGTTGCTTAGTAGAACTATAAGTAACCAGTAAATTCACTGCAAAATGCAGAAGTATTAATTTTTCCATAAAACTAAATAGAAAGGGGCTATACTGCCTCATTTAGTTGAATTGCATAGAGGTCTAAAGATACTTTGCATATAACTTTGCCGTATAATCCAAAGTCTGAAAAATTTGAACTAATGAATAATTAGTTATTTAACAACCTGATAATTTTACATAGCTATATACTTTATAGAACTGGAATTTAAAATCTTTTTGGTATGTGAATATATTTTTCTTCTTCTTTGCCAGATTATCAAGACATTTCTGTACCTATAATGCAACTTGACTCATATCAGGTTCACAGGGGTTATCAATAAAGCAATAATAATTTGCCTTTGCCCAAAGAAAATGCTGCTGTTCTTCAGTGGAGTAGACTCTTTGCATGCTTTAATTTTCCCACAGATAAGAACATTTCTGATTTTGCCATCATAGTTAGCATTCAGCAAACAATAGCTAAGACCAGGCTACCTGTACTGCTCTCTTCATTATCCTAACGTGTCCTGCTGTCAGGGAGCAAAGCCAGGCATAAAGGAAAGCCCCACAACCTGAAAATGGAGTGGTATTAAGTGCTGTACAGCTCAGTAGACCTGTTCTTTATTTAAGCCTGGTCTCTATTACTGTCGGAAAAGTGCCAATGATTCCATCAGAATTTATAGCTTTAAAAAGTCACATACATAGTGAATACTTTCAGGACTCAAAGTAGAATACAGACTTGTAGGCTGTTGCCATGAAACAGAAAGAAGCCGATTCCTATAAAATCTGGCTCCCTAGCTATCACTCCCTGTCTGTTAACCTGACATTATTCAGTAAGATCCAGGTACGGGTTTGAAAGAACACAGGTACCCTTGGATGCAAGGGTGAAGGGCAGGTTAAAAAATTCAAGACATTTTCCCTGGCGTCAAAAATAATACCTTGAAGTTCAATGAGCTGAGGTCAGAGGGGTCAGGCTGTGAGTGCTGTCGTCAGCGCACCTCACTGTGGAGAGGGCAGGACCCAGTGGTGACTGGGAAGGGACAGGGATCTTGTGTGAGGGAGGAAGATGGGCATCCCGAGGGAGAGTGGAGTGGGGCTCAGTGTGCCTCTGACTGATCCAGGAAGGAAGGGCAGAGTGCGGGTGGAAGACCGGAGGGTGGGAGGAGACGACCATGTGTGCTTTTGCTGCTGTTTGCTAGGTAGTCTGATGCCCTCTCTGTGATGTGCGTGCTCCTAATCTAATTTGGCTAATTTACAACTGTGCAAATGAGGACTCAGAGAATGTAAGCAATGTGGACAAGGTCCCACAGCGAGATATAACAAGGTCAGGATGGGGTCTGGGGTCATTTTACCCCACACCACCTGATGCCATATCAAAATGTGTTTGATTCTGTACCAGACCATCAGATGTAAACAAATACTAACTCATGATATTTTAAATATAGTTGTTTATGGGTCGCAAGACATTTTCTGGAGCACACTTTCTATGCCTCACTCCATAACTCAATAAGAAACTATAACAACTGTTACTTACATGTCGCCCTATAGCAAAAATATTTCAAATTGTATATGGAAACACCACACTGTACCCCATGATTGCATTAATGTATGCAGCTATAATTTAATAAAAAAAAAAGACAGTAAAAGATCACAATCACTGAGATCTTATTAACACCAGCTTGAAAGCCTATGGCTTGTGGACATGAGGTATATTGTTGTTAATGGGGAACGAGCCATAAGTATGTCTGAAAAAAATGTCTATCACTAGAAATTATATTTTGTATCACTAGAATTAACAGCTTATTTTTCTGGTGCCTGCCCTATCTCCCTCTTTCTCTTGCTGTGGCTGGTTATTTCTCCCAGTAACACACACTGAACTATTCCTTTATAAAGAAGTAACACCAACTTGGGTGTGTTGAACTGTACTGATAAGCATGCTCAGTCCTTACTCCACCCGTTTAAGAGATTTAGCACATTTCCTTTCCACAAACACTCATTTATAAAGTATATTCATCAACTATTAAAGTGTACTTTTTATGAAGGGTTTGCAAAACGTAAGTGATTGCAAAGAGTGTGATCAATGGTGACTGTGAACGGAATTTAGTGTTTTCTTGTCGTATTCCAATGGATTATCCTGTGCATACTGTAGGTGTACGCCCCACTTATGAGGAGGCTGGCTTAAGTTAGACAGCAATTGTAAACTTTTAAGTATTGAAATGAATCATGCAAATTGTCAAATTATATTGTGCATTTAAAATTGTGTGCTTATGAACATTTTAATGAATTTTATATAATGGATTAGACAAAAACTAAAATTCACCATGAGGGAAAGAATGTGATTTGTCTTTATTCCTAAATGAACACCCCACAGTGAGCAGCCCAGCCTCAGGCATTATTGCCTGAATCAATGAATGAAGCCTCTAGATCAGCAGTTCTCAAGCTGTGGTTCGAGACCCCTTTGTAACAATGAAAATACATCATGGCATTAGGAACGTTGAGAACCACTGCTCTAGATACAGCTGAAGGTGGGTTACTAATGTCCACAGTCTCAGCTTGTGAAAATCCTTTCTGTTGTATTTAGTAGGATTTATTTTCTCAACCAACCTTTTCCTATGATGATGATAATGATTATTATTATTTTAATCTTCAAACTAAGCATCCATTTTCTCTGGCACACCCTTTTTAGGGCAGCAAAGAGAAACTAGGCTAACAGGTGCAATTTTGGACTGGCAGTATGACGCTAACTTTTAGTAGCAATGATAATAATGAAAGCTACTCTTTTTTTGTGCTGGTTGGTTTGACTCAGCAGTTTCTAGAGCCAAAGTAAGACTTAAGAATGTAGCTGCTAAGTTTATTGGCATCTTGGGAAAGTGTTAAATATAAATACTTGTAATTGTTAAATATGCATATATATGCACATAACCATTTAAGAAAATCTGAAAATTTTCCAATCCACACTCCTCATTCATAACTCATTATCTGTATTCTTAATGTTTCACCAACTTAGGGGGAAAACAAAAAAGGGAAACATTTTTATCTTTGAATTTTTCCATGTCTTATATTTCCTCAGTAAATACAAAATAAGTTCTGAATACCACATGCTTAGCACATGCACACGTGTACACAAACCTTAGGTTTGGCCAGATTCAATGCTTTATCAGAGAAAAAAAATACCTTCTCCCTATTTCTCTTACACTGAAAAAGAAACTGAGTATTCCTTATATGTCAAAACAGACAAACGTCCACATAGATAGACACTCCCAATATTTTTTCCCCTGGGTAGTACTATTCCCCTAGTAGTCTTCACAACATTTATACCCTCATAAAGGTTGTTTTCTTGAGTCAGTGGTTGGAAGAAAAATGATTCACCGTAAGTGTGGGTTTAAATAAACACACATCACTCCCTAACCAACAGGGTTTCCCAGAGCAGACAGCCTTGGATGGAAGACCCCGGGTAGGATAAATCAGAAAGGAAGAGGATTTGTATGTTTTGAAGAGAGAAAATTATAAAATCATGGAAAAAATAATGTCTTATTTTGTTCCTTAGAATATAAGATAACTCTTTATTGTTTGAAATCAATTTGAGTCCAAAAATACCTCTTACATCTTCTAATGTAAGAGCAAAACCATGTTAACTGTATGCTTATTGGAATATGTGAACACTTGGGTGAAAATTATTTCTTTTCCAATGAAAACCTACCCAATAATCTGTTTGTTTTTTTACATAGTACAAATGTAAAAGTTCATTCTAAACAGATTCTTTTCATTTTGGAAGAGACCGAGTAGATAATACGAGGTAAGATACAGGTGTTTGAACGTCAAATGACCTATAACCTAGCAAATTTTAGTGTTTTCTGACTTTCGATAATCACTGTCAATCTGAAGCAATATAAGGGATGAGTGTAGCACAGAGGTGATTTTAAATTTTGTAAATGCAGCATGTTTAGTAAAGGCAGATGATAACTGCAGATGTTTGTATAGCTTTGTGTCATAAATTGTTGGTTAAAGTCTTACATGTGGTAGCTCATTTCATTCTTACAACAAACCTCTGAAGTAGCTTATAATATTTTTTCCTTTTTACAGATGTGAAAAAAATGAGGCTCAAAAAGTTTAAGTTTCTAATCAAAGAGACCCAGGTAAGCTGGGTCAGATACCTGATTACATGACCTCTGTGATGTCTGCTCAATATTTTACGTTTACAGCAGTGTGTGGTTCGTTGGTCACCATATATGTTGGATGTAGACATTGTCCTGCTCTATTATTCCAGGATTTTTCTTTCAGTCAAATAAAGGAAAAGTGTGGCTGGAGCATGCCAATGCATCATCAGAACAGCACAGAGAACACTTTGAGGCTGTGCCCTGATTCATCTCCTACAGTCTCTTCCTGTTTAAGTCAAAGTTCAGCTCCCTCTCTGCCTGGCTTCCATTTCATAAAATGTGCATATTGTGTACTTTTACTTAGACTGTTACTTGTATGTAACATTTTTCCCATTATCAATTATAGAAAAATATTATGACCATCCTCAGTTACACCAAGGTGGGCATTACTGATGCCTCTGAATCCTGCACTTCTGACTGCTTGGTGAATCACGGATCATGTCATGTTTTGGCTGCATTGATTTCTTCTTTGGTAGAGTTAAGGCAGTTTTCAACTATTAGACTCATCATTAGAACAACACCTTGATACTTCCAGATAGCCCTCCTAGTCTGGCGCCATGTGTGTCTTGATCTACACTAGTTGAGAAAGGGTTTGCTTCTCACAAGGTGTTTACTATGTTTAAGACACAAAGCGTAGGCAATTCCTTCTAAAGAAATTGTTTCATCAACCCCATGTCTAGAGAAGGGTTTTAAAGCATAAAAGTCGTCAATACAAATGAATTCAGACCTTCTGATCAGATATCCTTGATAATTAAATTTAGCTACAATTTTAGCGAACTACTTTTCTGAAGCATCTTCTCCATTATACAAGTCAAAATTATGTGGTACTGGTGGTTTCCAAATCCCAGTGTGGTTGAAGCAATCAACACACCCCATATATGCCAATTTTGTTGAGATGAAGAATGAAATGGAAAAAGACACATAATGAGTATATTCGGAGTCCTTCTGAACATTCATTACTTGTGTTAAAGGAAGATATTTATCTGTAGTTAGCTTATGTATTTGCACCTCAGGTAGTCAAACCAACCTCACAGGATTTTAAAGAGGATAAAATAACCATATACGAAAATAAAATGCAATCAAGTAGAATAAGATTTTGATAATAATATGTGTTGACAGTATGTAAACTCATCATGTGTAACACCAGTAGAACTAATAATATCACCTTTTTGATTAACTTATTCATTCTAGCAACATTTTTTGAGTATCTCTTATGTGAAGGGGATCTGCCAGATACTGCTAAAAGGAATGGTACTATTATTGATCACATTGTAGTTATTGGTTAATGTAGATAAACAGCAGTACCAGTGAAGGTTAATCTCAAAGAAGGTGGATGGCAGTTACAATCTATGATAGCCCACTTGGAAAAAATATATCATAAAATGTCAAGTGCCACATGGAATTACGAACATAGATCCCTTTATTCTACTGAAATGGTTTACTTACTGCCTAATAGTCTAATTCAGTAAAATCAGGCCGCCAAACATCTTTTTTTACAATCTTAAAAACTCCTGCTCTTCAAGGAGCTGGAGGGTGAGAAGAACGTGTTAGGAGAGCAGTGAAGTGAAAGAAAGCAGGCGAGAGAAGGCAAGCCCCCCTCAAGGGACCAGGCCTGGAGGATCAATGTGAACCCCAGCTTGTGGAGGGCTTGGGGAGGTGCTGAAACCACTACTGTAAACACTTCCATGTCCTCTGCTGTCACTTTGTCTCTAATATATGCCAAATATTTTTCAGTCCTTTCGGGTTGCCTGTATGGTCATTTGGAACAACATCACGCACTTATCCAAGCCAAAGGGTGTGGGATCCTCTTGACTGGCGATGCTTTCACTCATGTGCATGAGAAACCCACCATTTGAATTATCAAGCTTCTTTTTTTAAAACCTGATTGCCTCCTGTGGTTTAAACTAATCCATGAAGACATATCATGTGAATGTTTTATAATATTTTCTAATGTTGTTTTGCTTTTGGCTTCCAGCATAATAGTATTTGACCTAGAGATACCTCAGATAAAATATAAACCATATTTTTGACACATACACTGAAATATTTGGAAGTAATAATAGACCTAGGGAAGCATGTTCACTTTGGATTTCATTTAAAATTTTTTAATGAGGAAATATACCATGGGAAATACACTCTAATCTATGATCAATGCCAGTCCTGGAGATGGGGACCCCACGTTGTGGAGAAAGGCAGGGTCTTGGGCAAGTGTTCTCTCCCCGAGGATGTGGGGAATTTTCATGATGTCAGCCCTGTGATAAAGAGTGTGGGATCATTTCTCATGCTGAGGACGCACAACACCTGCAGCATAATTAGGTACTCAAAATCTGTTTGTGTTTTAAAAGTGTTTTATATAACTGTTATTATGCATCAGAGGATGCCTACGGCTCAGCTGCTAACCTTTCCATAGCAGAGTTCAGGGGAGCGGGGTGGAGGGGTACATGGGAGATAGGAAGTGGGTGAAAAATTTGGAGGAAGGCTGGTTTATCGAAAGAAAGCAGCATATCATATCCTGAACATTTATATTTTCATCCCCAGTGTTAAATCAACTCTCCTCTCTACACCCTGACTCGGGGAGCAGAGATCATTAAGAACACATTTAAGTGCTTAATTGGGTTCTGAAGGAGGTTTCTCCATTAACATTAATTAAAGTCTCCCTGGGCTCAGGAAAGCTCATTTGCCAGGTAGGGGTTTTCCAGGTTGACTCCAGTTTCCATTGCTGCCTCAGCAGAATGATTTTTCTTGCCTGGATTCCAAACGACGTTTCCAGCGCCAGAAGCAAGAACGAGAAGAGAACGCGAAGAGACGCCATCCGGTTCTGTGATGGAGGGAAGACTTGGCAAATTATAGTCCTCGCGCATGTGATTCTTGCCCTTAAGAAGCAAGATAATTAGAATTTTGGTGAAAACTTGTGTTAGTTACTGCCAACTGCCTGCAGTTAACTATTCATGGAGATGCAGATAAAAATTATTATGTCACGAGGATATTAGTCATGTGGAATTTCTGACATTCAACCATTTGTGGTCGATAAAAACAGCAATTTTGCATGCTTTAATCTAACAAGCTCTAGAAATTCTAGATTTTAAATAGGAAGAGAAAATTTACTCACAAAATGTAGGGACTCTTTGTTTCTCGGCCTCATCTCTATACTCCCTTGAATTTCAAAAGCAATTCTATACCTGTGCATGCAAGCTAGCAGCGTAGAATAAGGTTAACACCTTTATTTTGGGTTGCCTGAGGAAGTAAAAACACCTGTGAGTCTTTTTTGAGTGTGAATATATTGGCATCACTGTCTTTACTTCCATACACTGGCATCCTTTTCCTTGACACTGAAAAACCAGCCTTGCCTGTGGGTGGGTCTAGATTCAAGGGCTTGCAATTTACCAAAGGGACGCTAAGTAGCAGTTACATTGAAATGGGAAATTGACAAGTAGAGGTTTTATAAATATTTTTACCCAGAGTAAAAGAAGAATCTGAGACCTGAGAATGTCCACATGACACGAAAATCTTTAAACAAAAAACTTCACATCTCTTCAGTTATTTGCATGTTTTTGTCTTTTTTCTCTCAATTGCCGTCTACAATATTAACGATTTTTAAACATGACATGGGTATGATTTATTGGGGAGTAAAGCCTTCCAGATTGTGACTTTCTTAATGGTCCATACAGTTGATGTTTCTTTTTTACCCCCTGTGCTGTGAATAACTATGAATATTTGAAGTTGCATTATCTTCAGAGCAGAAAAAAAAATATGCCTTTCCAGGGAGGAGTTCCACATAATCGGTCCATGTCCTGTATTTTCCATGTCTCGGTGGCTCTGTCAACTGATTACATTTTGGGTTTACTCTTAGCTCTTCTTCAAGGCCTTGAAAGTCTAATATACACAAAGCTGTTTTTGAGTATTAATTCTTTTGTAAGGAAGAAACCGATGTGTGTATTTAGAACAGAAACCCAGACAAAATATGGCACAAACTTAGGAAGGAGACTGAGAATGCCAGAGGCCCTTCAGATATCTTCTGCTTAACTAACGACCACAGCAGCACCCCACAGCAGCACCCCCACAGCAGCAAGAGCATGGCGACGTTCTTCTTATGTGAAAGTAGTCCAGCATTTTTAAGCACTTCTAATCCATTTCTTTTTATTTTCTAATAATAGAGTTCAAAATGGCTGGTGGCAAAGAAATGTGTTAGAACTACGATGAAAGTTAGGGCGTTTATAATAAGCAAGCCTTGATCAAGCGCTTGGATCTAAATGTGAACGTTCACAAATAAGGTCTGGGAAGAGACGGCGTGCACGTCAGTCCTGCACATCACAGCAATTTCCTCCTCTGCAGTCACCATGACGTAGGCACTTGGAAATAAAGCCAAGGTAATTAGGTAGGTCAGGGCAGGCCCTATGACTCCCCCCAGGAGCGCCTGGCATCTACGTGAGAGGATGTACAAATGGACAGGTCAAAACTAGGGAAACAATACAGCTAATCAGTGAGGCCAGCTGATAATGGGAAGATTGTTCCAGGGTCCAGAGAGGTCCCAGAAAGGACTAGAGATTTCAAATATGAGAGAACAGAGAAAAGGTGATAAGATCGTACAGGTCTCTGCATCTCTCTCACTCTATTCTGATTCACCTAGAAAAACCAACAGATGGAGAAATCAATTAAATACATTATCCTAATTATCTTATCCAATTCTTTGAGAAGGGTCACAAAGGGGACGTTCTTCACAAGACCCATCAATAAACTTGCACTGTTAAACAGGCACTTAGAATTTAGAAAATGATATTATTTTAGTAACGTTTTTCACTTCATCAGCAATCTGGGCTAAAATGATGAAGGCACTTGCCTGGGCTGGGTGCATAATACTCAGACGCAGGGAACTAAAACCCACACAAAACCATTCTGTGCTTAGTTCCTGGAAAATGAATAAAACAAGTGATTTGAAAAGCCCCAATTTTGTGAGCACTTTTCTTTTTAGTTATCCTTTATGTGCTGTGCTCATATCAGACCCCAATGACTCCATGTGGGAGCTAGTGGTGTTATCCTCATCTTTACAGACAAAGGAGCTGAGACTCAGAGAAATCATGTAACTTGTCTAAGATCACACAGGCAGCCGGTGTCAGAAGCTTCAGAACAGACATTCTCCTCTGCGCTGCTATAATTCTTATTCTCTCTTTAGCGAAAGAATTCTAACTTCAAAGAGAAGCTTTTTAATTTTATACAGTTAAGAACTGACATGAAATAACTAAAATAGTTAAGTTGAAAAGAGTTCTGCTTTAATTCTGAATTTTGAACACAAGTGTAAAGACAGGGAAATTTTCCCCGGTCGTGATTTGAACATTTATGTATCAAGGAGATTCCATAGACCAGCAAGAAATGCTGGTGCAGGGGAAGGTGAGATACAAGGATAAAAATGGAGCACAAGCAAGAGACCACGGTGAGAGAGTTTCATAAACATTTAGAGCTAGAGGCATGGTATTTTTCTAGTGGGAAGAGAGTACATGTTTACCCAAGAAGCATTTATATTATGCTATGTAAACTAACCATGGATTAACCATTTACTCAAAGGGATAGAAGTATCACATTCCCCAGTGTGGGTCCACTGACTGCCAGTTTAATCTTCATAAAACCGTGAGTTAAACATTTCCTTTATTTCAATAAAGTAATAGTATTTATTTCAGCACTCTTTGGATAGTATGAAATAGATACCTGAGTGGAGACACCCCCAATAGACAATCGCAGCCAAGACTGGGGAGCAGAGAGAACAGAAGGGCGTGGAAGCGTTTGGCTCACAGAGTCCGAAGGCTCAGTGCTGTCTGGCTCTGCCGTGTGTTACATAAGCGAATCTTAGGCAGGAAGAGCAGAATGACAATCAATACTGTACTTGCTAAATTGAATTCAGGGCCTGAACAACTACATTCACCACACAAGTCGAGAGAGAGAGAGAGAGAGAGAGAGAGAGAAGCTTAGAATAATGTACAGAAGACATCTCTGTTCACAGCATCACTTATCAAATAAGGAGGTAAAACATTTCATTCTCATATGTACAAAATATTTTGTTAGCCTTAATTTTAGAAACTAATTTTGCATCCAACTCTTTACCCAATGAAAGAAACATTTCTTTTGCATTCTTTCCCTTGAAAATCTTTGTCCAAAAATTATCTGTCATTTGAGGACATACGTTTTTTAAGATCAAAGGAAATTGCTTATAAAGGTATTTTAAAGTGCAACAATGAGCCATGTGATCATTGTTGTAAAGGGCATCGTTTAAAGTAGATGCATAAGACATAATTAACTTAGAAGAGTTATTTTCTCTTAGAATGTTACTTTCATTCTCAGTCCAAATGTAAAAGATAGTATGATTAGGAATATCTACAAACTATTTGAAAAAAGAGACAGAAGAAAGAAGAGTTATAGATGATATAACTCTGATGACAGAACTATGCATTGTACACAAGCGCTTATTCTATGATTTTGTTTTTATTACAGTATTTGAATTATTTCATTATGACCCAAATTATAAGAGAAACAGAACATTAATAGAGATAAAGCGGGATACTGTTGAAAATTTTTAATTTTCCAGTACCCCATGCTAACTATACTCTGGAGTATTCAGAGTTAACAAAGGAGAAATTAAACCCTAGGCCAAACCTTAGCAATAGAGCTCGAACAATTAGAGAGACTTTGGTATGTTCTGTTTATAAAGCACGATAAAATTGACATGCTCTTCCAAATGTTCTTTATTTTTTCTTCTTATATTTTAAAATAAAGCAAATAGGCAGCTTGTTGAAATCAGGTGGAAAGGGAAACTTTCCCTGGAGCTTTGGTGAGAAAAATACCAGGTGACTATGCCTATATAGTCAGGCACAGAGTCCAACCTGCACAGCAGTCTGTGACTAACAGTGACCTGATTATCCTTTTGCGAAGGGGTACATGTCCTTGAGGTGGCAGGTCTTGTGTTCTTTGCTTTAACGAGGATGCCATTTTTATAAACATCAAAGACAGGCTGGACAGTCGGCCCCGGCAGGGCTGTGAGGTTCCGCGGGGCGCTGTCAACCGCCCTGAGCTCAGCAGCTATCGGGTCACGCGGAGAAGAGGCAGAAGCTCCCCCAAGATCATCTGGTCTCCTTCCCCAGGGTTGTTTGGCTTTGCTGAGTAAGCGATGGCAAACGGCTGCCCCCAAGTCCCTACTACAGGGCCTAGAATAAGCTCAGAGAAATCCCAAAGCAAACAAGTAAAAAAATCATACTAAATTCTCCTCATTGGCTTTGAAATTTTAAAATGCCTTCCAAAGAGGCTGTCCTTAAGAACTGGCCCGTGACAGCTCTGGTTTTGGTGATGGCAGTGTGTCTGAGACCCTCTCTTAGATTCAGACAGACTTGATGACATGAAAATCTCCATGCTGTGCCCTCCCAGATGTTAACAAGCCACGCAGCTGCCTGGCCCCTCTGCCCGCCTCCTTCATCCTGCCTATTCTCATATCAGAGCAATCCCGGTCGGCCTTCCCTTGAACGGAGAAACCTGAGAATAGCTGCCAAATCCACGTTTTAGTTTTTACTTTCTTTTTCTGTATAATTCCAGGTTTAACTACTTTAATTGACTAATGCACCATGATACCATTTATCATTTTATACCTTATTAGAAATCTTAGTAGAAATGAATAAAGTGAGTAATATTCATTACCAGAATGCACTGTCCTCTATTATTCAAATGATCCGTGAAAGTGGTTAGTTAATTACTATATGTATACTAATAATTATACCTTATTGAAATTTATAGCTGCTTAAACAATAACATAAAAATAATCCAAGTTTGTGACCATTTACTCTGTAAAAAGAGCCATTGCTTCAAGTGCAATGTACAGTATTCATTGGTATCCACAGGTATTGGTTCCAAGAGGTCAAATTCACAAACGATCCAGTTCCTGACATAAAATGGGGGTGCGTTTGCATATAACCTAAGCACAGCCTCCCAAGTGCTTTAACTCATCTCTAGATTATATTTACAATAGAACCTCTGTGATTTGACCACCCAAAGGTCTGTAACAAACTGGTCAACACACAGAGGAGGTCAACATAAGGACCAAGGCCTACTGTACTGATATGCACATGTGGTGCATATCCAGTCTGTGAAAATTAGGTCAACTTAAGAAGGTGGTAAAAGTAGGGAGGTGGCCAACCATGGAGATTCTATTGTAATACCTAATACAAGGTAAATGCTATGAAAATATAGCATTTATAGCATTTATATATAATGTAGTTGTTACATTGTATTTTTGAGGGAATATTGACAAAAAAAGAGTCTGTACATGTTGAGTACAGATGCAGTCATCAATTTTTAAAAAATATTTTCAGTCTGTCATTGGTTGAATCCATAGACATGAAACCCACAGATATGGAGGATTGACTGTAATTTATTTGCTTGTGTGATTCAAAGAAACACCATTCTCAGGGACACGTTCCTTGTTTAACTTCAGATTAATATGAGGGTATGTGGATACCATGGAATACTATTCAGCCATCCAAAAGATGGAAACTTTACACCTTTTGTATTAACGTGGATGGAGTTGAAGAACATTCTCCTTAGTATTCAAGGATACCATCAATCAAATATTTTCTAAAGAATTATGAGAGAATTGGGTGAAATCACCAATGGCAGAGACTGATGGTTCTATTCAGCTCCATCAGCATTTTTAGCACAGTCTAGCACAGGGAAGGCTTTTGTTCCTGCAATTGTCTTCCATGTTTTAGAGACACGGAAGGTATTTTCTTCACTTATCAGGCTATCATGGTGAAGAAAGCCATTTTACAAATAGAAAACTTTCCAGAAGGATAGCACACGTCTCCTAGGGGAGCTCAGTCACACACTGTCTTCCAGCAGGCTGGGGAGCAGCCTGTAGCAGGTCCTACATCTGCCGACCCCCCGCCCTGCAACACACACACAGGTTCTGTCCCCAGCCCCTCTCCTCGAGATAGCCGGGAAGGCTGGTGGAGGCAGGCTCAGGTCCCCACAGCCTGCTCCTGCTGCTTGCTGTCTGGTTTGTGGTGGAGCCTGCAGGTTGTAGCATTTGCAAAAGGGACGGTGACAGCATATGGGGTGGAGATAAAGATTAAGGCTTACGAATTAGGGAGCTTTAATTTTCTCTATAGAAGAGTGACTTCCCAGCGCTTCCAGGTACCATATATATATCTACCAGCTGGTCTCTACTATCCTATGCAAGACTCTTTTCAGGTAAAGTAGAATAGAAACCTGGTTCTTTCCCTAGAATAGGCCCTAGACAGCAGAACTATAAACAACTCAGTGAAAAGAGTCCTCACAACTCATAATCTCTCCATATGAAAACTAGAACACAAACATAAAGGGGCGTGTTTCTCAGTGGTGCACATCAGATTAGTGGGGGAAACTCCGTAAATCTCATCTCTCTGTGCAGTGGTTTCATTATATTCAACCAATAAAACTGGTGAGTTCTATGACTGGCACTGTGTATACAGTTGGCCTCTATATCTGTAAATTCTGCATCCATAGACTCAACCAACCTCAGATTGAAAATTTTTAATTTTCAAACATTTTATTTTTAAAATATAATGGTTTTCTCAGTACTGAGCAAGTAGACTTTTTTCCTTGTCATTGTTCCCTAAACACTATAGCATAATGACTATTCAGAGGAATGAGGTATTATAAGTAATCCAGAGGTTATGGTTCACAGGTGCTCTGCAAACTCTGCACCATTTCATATGAAGGCCTGAGCGTCTATGGGTTTTGGCATCCAAGGTGGGCCCTGGAACCCAAACCCCATGGATATCAGAGAACAACTGTCTGTATATATATCTATATCTATCTATCTATCTATCTATCTATACATATACTTTTTCTTCCTTGATTATTCTTTTTTTAAATTAAATCATAGCTGTGTACATTAATGCAATCATGGGGTACAATATGCTGGTTTTATACACAATCTGAAATGCTTTCATCAAACTGGTCAACATAGCCTTCACAGCATTTTCTTAGTTATTGTGTTAAGACATTTATATTGTACACCTAGTAAATTTCACATGTACCCTTGTAAGATGCACAGTAGGTGTGAAATATTATGCAGCCTTAAAGAAAGGTGGAGAGTTTACCTCTTACATGTTTGCATGGATGGAGCTGGAACATATTCTTCTTAGCAAAGTATCTCAAGAATGGAAGAAAAAGTATCCAATGTACTCAGTCCTTGATTATTCTTATAGGATATTATTAAAAACACAAAACATATATGATTTATACATGATGAATAATTTAGACTAGCAACTGAACTATTTGGAAATTATATAACTAGAAATATTTTACAAGAAACGCTGAGATAGTATGAAGAAATTTGAGGTATGCCCATCATGAGCTTTATAACACACGTAGAACATAAATATGAAGAACTTATAGTCTTAGATTAAAGAACTGAGTGTGAAGACAATTTAAAAAAATGTAGAAGTACTCACTGCCCTAACTTCCTAACTGTGTTGTAATGATCTCAGTAGTACTTCAAAAAGACAAACACAATTATCCCTGGGCATCCCTGGGGGATTGGTTCAGAACACCCCCAATACCAAAATCCACCACACCCTCATGTCTCTTATACAAAATGGGGTAGTATTTGCCTATGAGCCATGTATATCCTCTCGTATGCTTTAAATCATCTCTAGATGACACAGAACACCTAATGCAATGTAAATACTACCGTGTTTCCCCCCAAATAAGACCTACCCCCCAAATAAGCCATAGCAGGATTTCCAGGCATTTGTTAAATATAAGCCCTACCCCAATAATAAGACCTAGTGATGGGCATGGCTATGCAGCGTATCTCTGCATAGCCACACCATGTATTTCAGCGCAGAGAGGAAGACATTCCCTGAAAATAAGCCCTAGTGTGTCTTCTTGAGAAAAAGTAAATATAAGACAGTGTCTTATTTTCGGAGAAACACGGTATATAAATATCTGCTACATTATGTTGTTTATGACAAGAAAACATCAGTACAGATGCAATCATTATAGCCTAACTGCATAGTACACATCAGTAATATTTTTAACCTACAGTTGGTTAAAGCCAAGGAATTACAAGGGGAGGCCTTTCCAGACAGGTGGCACCAGAGCACCAAGAAAGGGGCCTGGGACAACATGAGGAGGGAGAGGCAGAGATTACCCAGCAACTTACTAACCCTGTAAACTACAGGGTGGGCAGAAGCTTCAATGAAATCCAACAGGCAGGTTACTGCTGCAGGGCCTGATGTGGCACTTCAGGAAACCTAGGTTTTCTCTGGCGGTTGAGGAGAAGTCCCAAGATAATACAAGATTTTAAGAAAGGCAAAAACTTGCTCAGAGAGATTTTAATATGATTATTTTAACAGCTGTGTGGGGGATGGATTTTAATGATGCAAAATTACTGAAAGAGAAAAATAACATACAATATTCAAAAAAGAATTATGAAGATCCGAACTAGAGCAGGGAAGGCAGGGGTGGAAAGGAGATGGATTTGAAAATTTACAGGAGGTTAAATTCGCACAGGACAGAGTGATTGATCAGATGCAGGAGACATTAAAAACAAGAAAGGATTTGAAATTGAATATTCTATCTTTTTCTGCGGCTTCTAAAACAAAATACCACAAACTGCATGGCTTAAAACAGTAAGAATTTAGTCTCTCATGGCTCCGGCAACCAGAAGTCCAAAGTCACGCTGACAGGGTTGTGCTCTCCCGAAGGTTCTTGGAGAAACTGGTGCACGTGGCTCTCCCACTTCTGAGGTCACGGCAATGCTCCTGACAGCTGCATTGCCACTGTGTCTGCCCCATCGTCACACAGCCTTCTCCGGATATCTGTGTCCTCACATGGCCCCTCCCTTTCCTTATAGGGACACCAGGCTTCTTGGACCAAGCCCTACCCTGATGAATGACATCATTTGAACGTGCTTACATCTACATGGACCCTATTTCCAAGCAAGAGCAAGGACTTCAACTTACATTTTTGAAAGAACACAGTTTAACACGAAACAAGTATCAGTTTTTAAATCTGAATAAAGTTAATGAGATTTATTGTGAGGAAGTATGAAAACATGCTTTGGGGAGGGAGCCAGCAACTTCAGTGGGCCACACTGGGCAGAGAGAGCCAGTGGCCTGTTGGCCACACTGGTCTGGAGCCCAGGAGGACAGTGGCATTTAGGAGGTAAATCCAGGTACCAGCGCCGCATGCACTTGTGGTATTTTCCCAGTAGGAGAAGGGAAAGAAGACCAGCAGCCCAGGCCCGGGGAGGCCGGCCTGTGCCCAGGGACAAGACACCTGCTGGAGATGGGGAGAGAGACGGGGACTGGAAGAAAGACGTCCTGCAAGCCAGGACCCGGAGGCTCCTAAACTTCAGAGTGTGAGAGGTCGGCTACGGTGCATCTGGTAAGAAAGTTAGTTTCTATTACGAGGAATATCATCTGGAAGTCTCTGTATGTAAAAATGAGGGCTGAGTTAGGCAGAGGTCACAGGCTGAACTGCCTTCCAGAAACGTGCATACAGTGACGCCCGCACCCAGCACCTCGGAAGGTGGCTACATTTGGAGATGGGGGAGTGGAAGGGGTAATTACATTGAAATTCTGTCATGTGGGGACACAGAAAGAAGATGTTGTCTGAGAACCAGTCTGAGGCCAAATCTGCCAGGGCTTTGTTCTAGGACGTCCCAGCCTCCAAAACTCAGAGAAATTAAGTCTCTGTTGATTATAAGCCCTCTGTTTATAGCAGGGTATTGTAGTGACACAGACTCAGACACGTCCCTTTGTTCATTTCTCTCAGTTTCCTAACTTACAAAATGAGGATAGCAGTAAGAGTTACAGGATTGTTGGAAGATTTAAAGCAGTTCATGCTCTTAAAGGATGTATGTAGGAAGTGCTCATCTGTAATCATTTATATAACAAATGAGAAAACCAAGGTCTAGGAAGACAAGGGCACTTTATCCAGACCACACAGGGGCTCTTAACAATTGAATGTGCTTCAGAGGACATTCAAGGTCACAGCAGCTTCCCCCAGACGCTGCAGTACAGTTCTGTGTCAGAACACGTATTTATATTCCTATGAGATTACAAATCAGATTTTCTTTGGTCAGTATGTTTGAGTGTGCTTTCAGATTTTAAAGTGTTTACATCTCATTCAGGAAACAGTCAATGTGAATATAGTCTTTTGTTTCCCCTATTATTTGGACTGAATTTGAGTGCAGTGGGGGGAGTCTTGTCATTGTAAGCACACGAATGATGTTTTAAAAAGATATCATAGTTCATTTTGTGCTGCTGTAATTGAATAGTGAAGCCGGGTGATTTATAAAGAGCAGAAATTTATTTCTTACAGTTCTGGAGGTTGAGATGTCCAAGGTTGAGGGGCCTGCATTTGTCAAGGTCCTTCTTGATGGGTCGTGCTGTGTCATGAGGTGAAAACCGGTGAGACAGAACAAGAGGGAAGAACCCATCCCCCCATCAGGACCCCTGAGATAACAGCTCCAACCCATTTAGAAGGCATGACCCAAGTGATCTGATGCCACCTCCAAGGCCCCACATCTCAACACTGTTGCTCCCGGGATTTGGCTGCCAACACGTGAACTTTGGGAGACACTTTGAAACCATGGCTAATGGCTAATGGAAACTTTATCCTCCTCAACTATGATTAGGAACCCCCCTGGAGACTGTTCCTATGTGACAGGCTTTTGGGGGCTCTGTGCCCGTATCACATTAAGTCTCTCCCTTTCTTTCTCCCTCACTCCCCCCATAGTGCTTTATTCACCATCTCCTGACTTAGCCATGAGGTTTAATCAAGACAAAAATTCCTTATAGCGGCTAGTCCTTTATTTTATCAGCTATTAACACTATCAATCTGGACTCATTCAAGTAATACAAATGATCCATTACGAATTGGGGATAGAACTATAGGTTTTCATCTCTAAGGAAGAAAATGATCTCATGTACATAATCTGAGAATTTATTTACGAATAATGGTAATCTTATTGTGAATTCTTACAGAGAAGGCACAAGCCACAAAAATAGTTATTAATTATGGTGGGGGAAAAAAGGAATAGCTGATATGCCTTTTACCTTGAAGCTGAAAAATGAAGATAAGTAGCAGCGAATAAAATTTCAGGGCGACTTTATAGAGACAACTGATTTCCACAGTGTTTAACTAGAGTCTCATGCTACTTCAATGCCGTTCTTCTCTTCACAACCACAGTATTTTATTGAATGATCTCGATGTCAGTTTCGAGTTTCTTCTATAGATGGCCCAGGAGTACAGATATTTAGAGCTGGACGGTGAGGGCTGTTAGGGGATGGTGGTTTGGAGCACCCGACTGTCTGGCACCGGCATTCACTCTTCATCTGACACACAACACTTTGTTTAAGTGACTTTGCCTGTACCCCAAACAACTTCAACTTCAGATTCTTCTACCTCAGATATTCTGTAGTTGATTGAAACACTCTGTCAGCATAGCCCAAGGCCCATTTATCATAAATTGTGGTAACACTTAACATTTTTAATAGGAGCTATGAAGACCAGCTGATGTAGGAAGGGTCCTTGCCCACCCCTTGTGGTTACAGCCTAACAGATGGGAGTGAGACAGTGAGGAAGCTGGAAGCCTTGATGTAGGTTCTGAATGATTCCCTGCAACTTTAACAAAGTTGATGGAACCTGCTCTCCATGAACGTAAATTCCCTCAGCCCCTTGCTGAGCTGCCTGTTAGCTGTGCAACCACAAGCGGGTCATTTATTAATAGCTCCTCCAGGCCTCAGTCTCTGCCCAGCTACAAAAATGGGCTAACAGGGGTACTTGGCTCTTTGTTACTGTGATGATTTAATAATCAACATACATAAGGTCCTTCTAAAAGTTCTGAGTTAAGATAGATGTTTATATTACTGTTGTTTGAAAAGTTTGTGCTGTTACTATCTGTAAGGTCTACTTACAGGAGCATTGAACTTGGATCTGAGAAACATAAGTGTGAATTGCTGCAGAGCAGTTAGCACGGAGTCGGTAGAGAGGAGACCCCTCCCCCTGACAGACACACCACACGGAACAGTGCCCCGGCCTGGCAGAAGCAGCAAAGTGCCTTGGCTGGGACACGCAGGGGCCCTGCTGGCTCAGGAAGAGACTGGGAAACACCATTTTCCTATTAGCACTGCTCCTGCTGTTGAAATAAACCCCGACTCTTAAACACTTGGGTAGTCAGAACATTCATTCACTGCCCCCTGCTACTCAAGTAGGTTTAAATCGGTCCTGAGAACCCATTTTCTGTTCTGCATTTCTAGCTCAGGAGAATGTGGAAACACATCTTCCAAGAAGGTTTTCTATGACCAGAGTATAATTCTGGATCCAAAACGTAGTGGCTATAAGTGTGGAGTTGTCCTTCCCCCCATTTCTGTGCCCTCTGGCGAGCTGTCCAGTGTCCTCACTGTGGAGGCCACAGAAGCTAACAGGGAGGGAGGCCCCTTGCTGGGAAGCCCCCCCCCACCCCCGCACCGTCCTGCACCAGGTCAGCACCCAGCAGGTGCTGTCGGGTGTGACCTCAGGAGGAAGGGAAGGGAACGGTGGGAGGAAGCACAGATGGCCTGGCTGGGACAAGGGGTTTTCTTTGACTTACTTCACAGAATAAAGTAGTATGTTGGTTTTTTCCATCTGTAAATTACCGTTCTTACATAATATTTGAATAAGTTATGAATGATATGTTTTGAATTAATTTACATTTATTTTCATTAGTTGATTAACATTAATTAACACAGAATTCATAAATAATTCAGAGTGGTAGCTGTGCTTTCATTATTTACATCTCTCTGTTTACCTAAAGATCCATTTCACAGTGTGGCCTTGTGGAATCAAGCCCCCCGGGGAGAAGACTAGGTGGTCTCTGTCACTCTTTAGGTGTGAGACTTAGGTCAGTGGTACCAGTTCCCTGGTTCCCTAAATAAATTCAATGTGCTGGGCAGATGACTTCTCAACTACCTTCTACCTTTTGCTCTATTAGCAAATGGACTCATGTTATTCCTTGTCAATCATACCTCCAAAAAGGAGCTAAGACACCTTGAGTTGACCCCGCCGCCTACACCAGCATAATAGCCCTGGGCTAAGCCACCATCCTTCCCGGCCACCCACTCTTACTCTGGTCCCACTTTGATCCATCTCCACTGCAGGTGGCCAGTCTGACCTGCGAGTCCTCATGCCTGCCCTTCACTGTGCTCTCCGAGCTTGCAGTGACACCCAGACGTGTCCCCTGCGAGGCCTTGGCACCATCTGTCCACTGCCTTGTGCTCCACCGTGTTCTGGGGTCTCCCCCTGAATTCTGCCGTTATGGTTTCTTATCCTTTCTCCCCACAGGGTGAGCTCTCTGTGCCCCACATGGTATATGTGCTGAAATGCCGCCTGCCCCTCTCCATCCGTTCCTTTTAACATCTCAGTGTAAGAGTCATCTCCTGAGACAGCCCCTCCCCGGACCACACGATAGATTTCACCATGTCCTTAGCCCTGATTTGCACTGTCCCCACTGTGTCCCCAGTGGCACTTGTGTGCTGTGGACGCCTTTGTGCACCTGCTCACTGTCTATCTCCACCCAGACCCTGAGGCCCAGGTGTCAGTCAAGATGGAATGTTTCTTCACACACCGTCCAGCACCGGCTGTGGCAGGCACTCAGGAAAGAGTTTTTAAAGGAATAGTGTACAAATAAGTGCATCGTGCTTCTGTATGTCCAGAAAGAATGAGAGAAAGGCCTCAGAGACTGATTGCTGCCTCCTTTTCCTATCTCCTATTTAGTTTTTATGATGTTAGTGTAGAGACAGGGTTTCACCCTATAGTCCAGGCTGGAGTGCAGTGTGCGATGCATGGCTCATTGTAACCTTGAACTTCTGGGCTCAGGAGATCCTCCTGCCTCGGCCTCCTGAGCAGCTGAGATTACAGGTATGCACCAGCAGGCCCAGAAAATTTTTAAAAAATGTTTTGTAGAGACAGGGCCTTGCTACCTTGACCAGAGTGGTCTTGAAATCTTGCAATACTGCTGTCTTGCACCACCTTGTCCAGAGCGGTCTCAAGCAATTCTCCTCCTGTCAGCTTCCCCAAGTGCTAGGATCACAGGCATGAGCCGCCGTGGCCAGCCCCATTTGTTTTCTTTGTTTTTGTTTCCTTTACTGATGGTATGAGAGGGGCAGGCCGTGCTGTGCATGTGAACAGGGCTGATGGTCAGGGTTCCTCTGCCGAGGCTACGACATGCAGCAGGAAGAAGGTGCTGAGAAGTGCAATCTCTGCTCGATTCCCAAGCGGGATTGCTGTGATCCATGCAATTCTGCTGGGGAAATGCCGTGTGGCTGAAGGGTATTTCCCAGGGGCCCCCTTCCTTCCTCTTCCTCTCCTAATTAATCACTGAGGAAAAATACTGGAGAAAGCAGTACCAAGAGCTCCTAAAGTCACACAAATCACGTTGGCATCCTGGACTCCATGCAAGTTGCCCTTTGTATCGAACTCATCAATTAAAAGACACATCAAGGACTTCATCACAATCTGTGCCATCATTTTGTGTCAAAATTAGCTATATAATTTTCCTTTGAGTGGAAGTCATTTCACATTCTGCAATAAATTATTCCACTGTTCATATTGACTCTGTGCAATGACACTGCAAAAACCAGGGCCAGAGCAAAGTTACACATTTTATAAAACACAGAGTAATGGCTGCAGTGATTTTGCTGGGAAAAGATGCTTCTTGTCATTTTATGATGATTTTATGCTCACAGAAGCACGCCGCGGATAGAGTAAGCACTGGCACTTTCAAGAACTGTACTTTAATGCCAAATCTATTGTTTATTTGTTCCTTAGTGTGTTAAAGTGACCAAGCATGTTATGAAGGTACATTCATTTTTTGTCCGACACACAGGGACTACACATATCTTAGCCCGATGATGCCCCATGAGTTCTCTGCACAGGTGATTCTCCATGTCAACGCTGACAGGCAGCCGGTATTTTTGGAACTTCCACGAACTGCTTCTGGCACATCTTTTGGGGCGTATCTCTCACTTCACCCTTTTCTTTGGTCTGACTAGTTCTATTTCCATAGAGCCAACCCAAGTCCTCCTTGAAGAAAAGACGATCTCCCTGCCTTCCTCATAGTGTTGCTGAGAAGAAAACTGTCAGAGCACGGCAGGCACACAGGAAACCAACCCTGTTACAGACCATAAAACTATGTTCAAATGTAAGCTATTGTTTGAAGTGGAAAGAGAGAGATGTTCATAATTTTTCCAGCTTCAGTCTCAGAGCTGCAGAGCTAAGACTTCCCTGTGCTGCTGGCAGATGACCAGCAGGTGGAGACAGACAGATGCTTCGTCCATCATGTATGTAACCAAGACCCAACAATCTCACTAAGAATCCTTCATAGTTCATAACTGGTCAGCTGAACAAAAATATTGTCATTTTTCAATTTAATACCAGTTTTAACCTATCAAGTAGCTATTGTAATAACTGGAAACAGCTACTTAATTTTGAGGTAACAGAATCAAAGAGCTTCATAACATGTCAGTGTGGGTGATCATGATGATGGTTTTGTAACAGTGGGTCTATTTCTATCATTGCTTATAAACTTACAAAGTATCTGTTAAATGAAAAGTAACTCTTTTTTTTTTTTTTGGCCAGGGCTGGGTTTGAACCCACCACCTCTGGCATATGGGGCCAGTGCCCTACTCCTTTGAGCCACAGGAGCCACCCAGTAACTCATTTTTTTTTTTTTTAAACCTGAGTTTCTTATATAAAAATCCCAACAAATAGAGTTCTCATGTTGATCCTTGGGAGGTCACAAATTTGTCAACACTTTAAACTTTACTGTTTATTAAGTTTGCAGTATAGAGTGACATCCTGATTACTGTTCTTATTTAATAATGTTTTTTAAAAGCTATCTACAAGAAATGCTTGTCCCCTGGATCATAAATTTTGTTTGCATTTAGGTGCCCCAGTATAGCCTGCTGAGATTTATGTCTTATCAAGGAATAACTCAGATTTTAAAACTAGTACATTTTAACAATAATTTTGCCTAATAATATATCCTTACTAGGAACTAAATCCTAAAAAGATAATTTTATGCACTTTTTGTTGTTTTTTACCTTTGTATCTTTTTCTTTCTAAAAATATCTAAGATAACAGGCTGAAAATCTCATCAAATAGAAAAAAAAATCTGCCTATCGCCAGGCAGGAAGTCCTAATTTTAATATAATTTTTTTCAAAAGAGTTCTCTCTCAAAAAATTTTAAATAAGGGATGTCTTTCTTTTATATTCAGCCCAAATCAGACCCCCCACCCCCATTCCCGTTCATAGAGATGTGTCACTTCAGTGGGGACAACTCCCAAGCTCACACATCTGTGGCTGAGACTTTCTTCTGAGGTCAGGAGACTTGGGACTCTTGAGCAAGCATCACCTCAAACCTGACTCAGCACATCGGAGATGAAATTTACCATCTTTGTCTTGACAACACTTTCTCCGCCGACCCTGCTGGTACCTGGATTGTCCCCCTCTCTCTCCACCATGTGTTTTCAATGGCACCAACAGTGACATTTCCCTTCCCTGAAGCTCAGAGCACTTTGTACATTCTTCAGCTATGCATTTTTTATTTCCTCCTCAGACATGAATCAAGCGATATAAAATATCTTTCTTGCATATTTTCAGTGGCAGTGTCCCTTCCAGCCACCACACTTACTTCCATCACCCCTCGAGGCCCAGCCCTTTTCTGTCTTATCTTCAGTTCATATCATAGGACTGTTTTCTAACATTTTCTAACATTTCTGCATAGCAGTTATTAAGTTGTGACTTTATTATGCGTTACCAATCTTTCTTATTGAAGAGAACAAAGCAGGGAGCGTGAGAGTCCCACTAGATGTGAAACGCTGACACTTAAAATCCCGCCACAGAAGGCAGGGCCGCTTTGGGGCTTTCATCTGCTGTGCTCTTTCCTTCAAAGAAGAGCAAGTTATCCTTATTATTCTTATTAAATTCTTCCTCTGTTTTTCAGAGGAATGTGAGAGGCCACGTAGAATTGTCATGGGGTAAGAAGTATGCCTTTCAAAGACACACAGTACAACTCCATTTATACACTTTGCTTTCCTAGAGCAAAAGATTGTGATTATTGATCCAAAACAGTTCTTCATGCAGAATAGTTTTGCTAGAGTTTTTTTGTCACTGAATATATGAAAACAAAACAAGACACTTTAAACAAAAGAAGATTATAATGAAGAAATATGATTGTTCTTTTTTTTTTTTTTCTTTTTTGCAATTGTTGGCCAGGGCTGGGTTTGAACCCACCACCTCCAGCATATGGAGCTGGCGCCCTACTCCGTTAAGCCACAGCAGCAGACTCTGGAGATGGTTCTTCATGATAAACGACCACACATCAAGCTTATGTTTGAACGGAGGAAAGAGGAAAGGAGAAAATTTCGTCTTTCAATGATACTGTTCAAAATTATAATAAAGAGCTAATTAAATGGTAATTTTCTGGAGTTGAAAGGCATTTCTACCACAATTAGGTCACACATTCACACAGGAGTCCTTTTGTGTAAGAAACTTTAGTGTTTCCATTATAAGACTTATTTGTCAAGATTTACTTCTTTTCTGTAAAAATTTACTGAGAGTTGCAACTGAACATTTCCTAGCCAGGGAATAAGTTCCTCTCACTCAATTTAATTTTTAATTACTTTGGCCTTTTTATCACCTTGGAACAAAATAAAGGAGAAAAAAGAAATTGCTGGAAATACTACAGTGAAAAATAAACTATTGGCTGAGGAACCTAATGGCTGAATATCCCATTATATTATATGGACGACAACCCCTTTCTCTTCTTTATATTGAAAGGGACACATTTTACGTGTCAATAATGAAATTCTATTTTCTTCAAAATACATCAAATAATGTTTTTGGCAAGATGCTGACAGGCAAAATCCGTTCCCCTGTCTTACCTTGATGAAAGTGGACAATCTATGTTTTTATGGTGTAGCTTAAAATGAGTTTGATTTGTCTGTGTGAGCAAAGCACACACAGCTAAGAACAATATAATTATTCTTTAGAAACTGTAATACAAAAACAAGTTTTAAAAATCCCAGATGAGAAGATATTTAAAGGGAAAAAATGAAAGAGTTTCCTGTAACAAGAGGGGAAAAAACTATGCATTCAGCTGTCCATTGAACTTGAGGTCACACGTTAAATGTGCAGTTGACTCCCCTATACTTGAAAGAGTTCTTGACTTCCCAGGGGCCACGTGAGACTATCTGTTATTTGGACTGAAAGGGAATTTAATTAATTCAGTGTAGAAAACAAAAAGTAATGATGATGGAATGAGATTAGAATTGTAGAAGGGAAAGCACGGATATTAAAAATGACTTTGGGATTTTGAAGTCACAGAGGCAGAAACAAATAACAACAAAACCCTCCCTGGGCTCAATCCGTCTGACTTCCGTAACACAGAAATGGCCTGAATACAAATTAGCTGTCATTATGCAGTGTCTGCAGAGGTCACATCGGGGGCATTTCGCTCAAGTGCAGGACGTTTCAGTAGCTTAGTGAACTGGAGAGAAGAGCAGAGAGCGCCTGCAAGCGGCCAGCACCTTGGAGGTCACCCATAACTGCTGGGCAGAGGACAGGCGCCTGCCGCACACCACCGCTTTCCTGCAGTGACAATGCAGGGCTCAGGGAAATTATTGTAAAAAGTAAAATAAAAAGAGGAAATAAAGTTAGTGTAATGTGAGCTCCTCAAAGGGAACTGTCACAAAACAAAGAGAAGGAAAAGAGACCCAGGCGACCAAGGAAATGAGGAAGGAAGTTTGATGCAAAATCTTTACTCTACAACATCCTGGTGCTCTCTGCAGTGAGAGGACCAGGCTAGATCCCTGCCAAGGTCTGGTTAGATTAGTTATCCAGCTGATTACGGGTTAGTCTTTGGTATTGTTGAGAACGGTTGGAAGTAATCTATTCTTCAACTTAAATTCTTGCAAAAAAATTAGCAAGTCGAAACTTTAAAAAATTTCCAGTGTCCTAAAGAAAAGATAACTTAAAAAACTTATTAAAACTTAATAAAATCTGTCTAAATTTTTTTCTTTTTTTGGAGCTGCACTACCTTCTATGGTACCCAGTAGCCATATGTGGCTTATGTTATAAAATTTAAATTTAGATTAATTCAACTTTAAAGTCCGTTTCTTCAGTTGGAGTATCCCCATTTCAAATTCTCAGCAGCCACATGTGCTCCTACTGGACGGCCCACTGTCCACTGCAGAAAGTCCTGTGCGTAACTGAGTCCACATTTTAATCATAGGGAGCCTTGCGTGTATGCACAGCATTTTATCCTCACAACATAGAGTGCAGAGAGAGGCGATTTCTAAGTGAATAAAGTTCACATTGACGAACATGGTTAAACATAGTCAATAAAGATAATTTTTTACTGCAATAAAGACAATTAGAGAAAAATTTTTCAGGAATGTTGGTTTAAGATGACAGATATCAACAGCCTATTTAGTCTTCAAAACGTGTAATTTTTCTTTTTTAGTGACATGGTGCCTCCTTAACAGGGGTCCTCAAACTTCTTAAACAGGGGGCCAGTTCACTGTCCCTCAGACCATTGTAGGGCCAGACTGCGGGCCCTGGGATGAATCGGCTGCTAAGTAGGACAGGCAGTGGGGGCAAAAACACTTGGCAGGCTGGATAAATGTCCTAGATGGGCCACATGTGGCCCGTGGGCCGTAGTTTGAGGATGCCTGCCTTAGAACCTTTCATGATTTCAGAATCTGCATTCTTCACCTTCATGTCCAGTTTACTCAGAGTCAGATTTCTACTGTATTTAATGTCACTTGGAAAAATGGCAGGAAACTACTCAGGTTACTATCCTTTGAGATTTTAATTACAAAGATACGATAGGAAGATAATTTTACTTTCAACACAGGTTTATAGTTAGATATTATGATATTTTAGGAAGAGAAAATCTATGTTAAGAATTTTACTTTTTCATTGGGGAATGGATCTAGAATTATACTTAAACAGCATTATTTTTTAACAAATCACATCCCAAGTAGTCTCTAAAATTCATACAAATAAAATTTCACAATAGGACAGCAGGGAATTGTTTATACCAATTAATGTTCTTATTCTAATAAAAATACCAAGGTAAGGAGTCAGAAGGCAATTTCGGGACCAGCCACAGCCTGGACAGCTTTGTATAAACTGAATTTGGAAATGCAAGATGCATCCTGAAATGGGGCAAATGGTATCAATTTTGAATACAGATGTAAGAAGATGGAAAAATCTATCACTTTCATTATGCCACATACATGAACTTTTATTTTATATTCTAATCCTTTCTTCCTCCTTCCCTCCTTCCCTCCTCCTCTTCCTTCTATAAACACACTGCTAATACCTCATGTTGTCCTTTAGGTATTAGTAAAAGGTTATTGTTCATAAGTTTTTCTTTTGGAATCATATTTGGTAACTTCATCTCAACAATTTTATTTTCACGTGGATGGTCAATCACTTTGTAAACTTTAAGTGGCAGTCCGCTGGTCAGCACACATCACTGGGTGGCACCCTGGATGTCACCTCGCATCACTTGGGGAGTTTTAAAATAAAATTTTCTAGCCAAAATATTAAAACAGATCCTCTAGGGGTTGATTCAGGACACTGGTAACTTTTTAAGGTCTCTAATTAATACTGACATGCAGCCTGGGTTGAGAAGCAGAGATGAGAGAAACTCTTCAATACCAGCGGAACCCCAAATTAAAATTAGAATGGAATGCCAATTATACATCCGGAAAAGAGTCAGCTCGTTATTTAAAGGACTTTTCACTGGAAGGAAAATATTATAGAAAAAAGGCATTTACACAATTGAAATTAGCTAAAATAACTATTTTCTGTTATTAACCCAAAAAGGTAGTGTACTCCTGTCAGAGAAAAGAATTCAAAAATTCACCCTCAGCAATAGTAACATGAATACTAGAATTTTTTTTTTTAAACAAGGGAGGAAGAGAAGAGACTGATAAAAGAAGATGGCCATGGCTGATTTCTCACAGAGGATTTTAATGGCAGCTTGGACAGTGAGAACATCTGACCTAGCAGACGTAGGTGACCAAACATACCCAGATATTTTTATTTGAGAGCATTCGACCTTGCAGACGTAGGTGACCAAACATACCCAGATATTTTTATTTGCATTGGCTTCTAGTGCTGTGGAGAGGACAGGAAAATGCAAAGAATCACTCTCCACCGGTTTGAGCATTTGGTACCACTGAGCCTCTTCCTGAGGAACCCTGTGGAACTGAACTCTCGTGACTGTGCCCTCCGTGTGTAGATATCGGGTGGGCCCACATAGTTACCACTTTATATAGTGTGTGGTGACACAGTCAAAAACAGACAAATCCAAAACTACCGGATACTTAGCTATATTGATCGGAATAAAACTGGGAGAGCTTTTCTTCCAAAGTCAGTTCAAAGCAGTCGCTAAGACTAAATGCCTCTATTTTAACCTCAGTAGATGGAGTGAATTTAGAAAGCAGTGAACCCAGGAAGTCCAGACAAGTCCAGTTTCTGGTGGATTGGAAAAGAAATCACACAATTGGAAGGATATTACAAGACGAAATTCTCCATTATGTCTCAGTTTTAAAAGACACAGATTTGATAAAAGGTGAACAGGAGCTTCTGCTTCTTTGACAGCTGAGGTAGACGTTCAGGCTTCTCCAATTAGGACTAAGCGTCTCATTAAGGAAAGAAGCCCCTGCTGGCAGCTCCACCCAGCAGGCAGCTGCCCTGGGAGCCAGTCTGGGGGACGAGGTTATAAACTTTGATGTGGCTTCAAAGAAAAGTGTAGGCTAAAGACAGGAGGAGATAGAATTTTATTAAGGAAAAGTAAAGAAGATGGGTGATGGGCACCATGTAAGTTATACTATGTCAGGAGTATATATTGGCTGACTTGCGTTTGCTACCAAGAGGGGCGTTTGGGAGACATGGTTACATAATTGGATTATTAATAAAAAAGCAAAATTGGATAAGCCTATTAAAGAATGTTGTTTGGAATGTGTGGATTTTGATTTCCTGGGAATATCTTTATCATTTTTGGTAGGATTTTTACAAACTAGAATCTTCAAAGAGGTAAAGCTGTGCAATTATGAAGAGCAGAGGAAGGCTTCTGGGTCTGCAGAGAGAGACTGCTATGCCCTAAGTTTTCCTCTTGGCAATGAAAAAACCCTGGACAAAGCACAACAGGAATGGGAGGGCCCTGAGAGGTGGGGAGAAGGCGGGCTGCTCTGGAGGTGGCCAGGAGGGGTGTGGAGCCTCCACCTGCCCCACTGGGCATCACAGGCCAAATGAGGTGGGGCTTGTCCTCACTCTACTATACACAGACTCTTTGCAAGCTCAGTCACATGGCCTGGTTGTTGGCGGGGGTCAGTTTGTCAAAGGTTGCTGGATGGAGGGGCCTCGATTTCTGGTGGGATCTGGGCAATGAGCCTCCAGGTCCTGACCACTGCACTGGCCGGTTCACAGGGATAATCACAGCATAGAGTGTTCCTTCTTCCCATCTAGGAAAGGCAGCGGAGTGGGGAGAAAGGAGAGAGAAGAGGAAAGGAATAGGAGAGAAGGGGAAGAGAAGGGGAGGGGAAGAGGCAAGAGGGGAGAGAAACAGCCCAAGACAGAGGCCACAGCACTCGCATGACTTAATCTCCAAAGGTGGCGTTCCATCACTTCTGCTCTACTCTCTTCCTTGAAAATGGGTCGATAAGGCCAGGCCACCTTCAAGAGGAGGAACTCAGACAAGGGCATGAATGCCAGGGGGTGACCACAGTTAGGTATTTTGTTGTTACTGTTCCTATTTTCATCTCATTGTTAACAATATACATAACATTATTTTCTAAAGTAACTCTGATTTCCTGCAGGTATCTGATCTTAAAGGCCACACACAGGTGTCTAAATAGCGCAAAGCATATTAGACAGCCAGCATGAGAGAGAGTATGATATGGAAGTTTATCGTTGAAATAAATACTTCACATCATTATTTTAAATATTATTAATGAACAATTTCATACCTTATTCATTGTCCTTCTTGAAGTCTATACTACATAATACCTTTTTCTTTTTATATCACTATTGTTAAGCCTCATATTTATGAAAAGAAGTTTTCTGCAAAATATTCTGCAAAATATTAATAATGAAATGTAAATGTAAAATATTAATAATGAAATGTAAATGTAAAATTTTAATAATGAAATGTAAATGTAAATAACACTCCACCTTCCTTTTACAAAATGAGGTTTGAATTGCTATGTATGTGCCCAGACCTTTGAAATACTGAGTCTTTTGTTTTCTTTTTACACCAAGCTTTCCTTTCTTTCCTAGATTTTTCTTTATCATAAACTTGTAGAATTTTTCCTTATTTCCATTTATCAAGTTGTAACTTTGTTTTTGGAGCAGAGACACACACCTACTCAGTGACCAGTTAAATCCCTGGAAAGCTGTTTCTAAGTCCATTTGCCCATAAATCAAGAGACACAAAGTGACTGGCGGCTGGCTCTCCACTCAGGAGCAGGCAAGGTGGGACTGCTTTTCACACACACTCCCGTGTCCTCGGAATAGTCTCCACGGTAGCTGAAAGCCCCCTCACTGCATCGGGTGACTCCCTGTATTCCACACAGAGGTGGGGGGCTCCCCTGGTCCTACCCCCTTTTCAACTCATAGTTTTGCATCTTTAATGCTTGTTTATATGATGGAATACAGTCATATCACCCTGAAATATTAATTCTACAGCAGGGGCTATAAACAGACTTATAAACACAAACACTCAGCCTGACTCCTGCTTACTTCTCTAACCCGATCCCCTGGGACCGTCCACCTTGGTTATGTGGTTATGTCGCTCCACATGGAGACTTCTTCACCTCTTTGAACATGCGAAGCTCATTGTTGGTTCAAGACCTTTGTGCGTGTGACTCCTGTCACCTCATCTGTCTCTTTCCAAGATCTTCCTGGGTCATTTGTCCCCCAGAACATTACTGGGGTTGTGGCTACATGAATTGCTTCTGTACCGTCGAGTCAGAGTCACTGATGTGCCGGTCACCCAGGTTGTGAGCGCTGTCCCATCAGTTGTGACTTTACCCCTCCCTGGTTCCCCCTCGGATCTGCTTCCTTCCTGCTGAGTTTTACGTCCACAAGTGCACAGGAGTGTTGGCTGATTAGCTGCAACTCAACAGTGAGAAGGGGTGGGGTCTGCTTCTGAATTCTGTCACCGCTGCAACTCAACAGTGAGAAGGGGTGGGGTCTGCTTCTGCATTCTGTCACCACTGCAACTCAACAGTGAGAAGGGGTGGGGTCTGCTTCTGCATTCTGTCACCGCTTCTCTTGAAGAACGGTCTCTCATTCCATCCAGATTGTTACAAAAGGTTTGGCTTTTTTTATATAGCTGAGTAGTATTCCACTGTGTCTTAACTTCTGCCCCAATGACAAATCTTTCTTTCCTCACAAAGCCCCACACTGTTACTCTACACCAGTGTTTCTCAACCTTTTTAAATCTCACAGCACACTTGAACCTGTAGTTAAACATCCGTGGCACACTTCGATCATGCCAATCAAAAAAAGAGTAAAACAAAAGAGTACTCTTATCGTGCTTTGAACAGCATCTGAAAATAATTTAACCAGTGATCTTGAAAACTTTTGGTGGTGCACCTAAGATATCCTCAGAGCACACCAGCATGCCAGTGCACACAGTGAAAACTCTTCACCCTTCAGTCGCTATACATCATCATTAGATATTCATGTATTGACTTGTTTTTATGTGTCTCTCCCACTAGAAAATAGCTTTGTGATGGCAGCGACTTTGTTTACCACTGTGTTCACCAGTGCCCAAAGTAGCTCTTACAGATGGCAGATGTATAAGTACTAAATGTGTTTGCACAAACTCTAAGAACCTAGGAGTTTGGTGAGAAAAAAAATGAGTTAGCAATCATTGAATGCCAGGCCTACACAGGCAGAGCCTAGAATATTGCATATGTTCCAACCCATCTAATCCTCACAGGAGTCCTGGAAGCCAGGAGTTGCTGTCTTCCCCATTTCATAAAACAGAAATTACAAGCATTAACTTTTCAAAGTAACACAGCTAGGAACCGGCAGTCAGAGTCTGAACTCAGGTTGTTGGCTGAAAGCTCCCATGTGTAGCCTTACATGACACTGAAAAGCATCACATGAATAAGGCTGCAATGGAAATGGGACTGAGCAAGGGGCTGGAGGAGCTGGTCATCATCACAGGATGAGGGACAGAAGCAGGGAAGCAGCAGGAAAGACTAAGAAAAAGTCTAAGGCCAGTCTAAGACGTACTATGGAGTGGGCAATGGTGATGTCTATAGCCTGTCCCGGTCGTCCAGGCTCACGGATGCTGTAGAGCGATGTCCTCAGCATTATAAATACTTGATATCGGCCCACTGGCAGGACTTATCCTGAGGTAAGTAAGCCACCTGAGGTACAGGATACGACATAACCTGCACAGGAGACTTTTCCTTTGGACTCTGGTCATCATAGGCAGACCATTTTTATTATTATTGGTTTCAACCTCTCTAATACATCTAGAACTTGGGGTAACTGTATTTCAGTTTATGTAATTCAGTCAAGCATATACTATGATTATAGTTACTCTTATTAGCCTATTGGCTTATAATTCTAAAATATCCAGTTTAACTCTATTGGCTCAAGGAAAGCACATATAGTAGTTAATAAATAACATTGGACCAATGGAAGGCAAGATTTCCATCACTTTTACTCTTCAAAATTCATTCATTTCTTAAACAGAATAGGATTGTTAGGATATATTCAGTATATCTTAACTTTCTCATTCACAGGCATTTCACAAATACTCCCTATAATCCTACAACACAAGGAAAAGGATTACAAATGGCACCTGGGAAATGCCCGTCCATTTCATGAACAGACCTGCACTGCTTGTTTTGACACAGGGAACATAGAGCTCTCAGACTGCACATTCTCCACCCGAATGGTGGTGTTCTGGAGGGAACAGTCAGCTCCTTCACCATTTGCTATTTCTCTCCTCTTTTATTGACAGAAAGCTTTTGCTTGTTTTCTGTAAGAAAGTTCATGTTCTTTTCTGTTCGTATTTTAATATATTCTGATACTAAAATAACCCTTTTTAAGTAAAAGGCGGGTCAACGTACAACTTCCCCACAGCTGCAGTGAGTATTGAGTAAAGCAAGTCTCAAACTCACGGATGGGCCCCTCACTGCTGAGTTAGAGAAACTTGACGACCTTAATGAGTGAGTCATTGGTTGACGTCCTTGTCAGGGTTGGAAGCAGCAAGGATGATCAATCTGTTTTACAGATAAAGAAATTCAACTGCCATAAAAACATGGAGAAGGCTCAGCCCAAATCTGCAATACTTAACATTTACTGCGTTCTTAATACATGCCAAGCACATGCCTTATATACCGTGTCAAAGCTAATCCTCGTGGCAATGCTTAATTTGTTGTCATTGTTATCACCTTTCAAAAATTTGAAGCACCCTAGGGCATGTCGTTAGAGTTGTGTATCCAGTAGGTGACAGAGCCAACATTTGAACTCAGGTGTGTCTACTTTGAAGACAACCCTTTAATTTCATTATTGCCTTCAAATACGGGAGGAGTAGAATCTTAAAAATAGATTAACACTTTTATTTAAAGGCCAGCTAACATAGAAAGGTATTATCATTATGTTCAGAACTTCAAGGAATCCGATATTGGCACAGGCAGTGAAAACGGATATGGCTTGACAGTACAAGTTCAGTGCCAAAACACGCCTATCAGCCAGCAGGGATATCCGGTGGTGTGAAGGGTGGCTTATTTTTGTTCAGGAAAGCCCCTTGTTCAATTTCAAGAAATTTGTTAAATTATTGTCAGAAACATATTATTAAAAACCAAATGATATAAATTTATAATTAAACAAATCAAATTAAAACAAAGATAAATGCTTAAAACACATTGCTTTTGAAGTATTTTACTTTGCCTTCTATTACCTGTGTTCTTGAGATGATTCCCACGGGGTGGTTCTACATGGCAGAAAAACTGCCTCCCTGCACTGCCACTCTCTGCCTCTTCCCAGCTCTGCTGGGCGATGGCACAGAGTATTGACACCACAGACACTGGCAAACAGTATGAATCAGGGCTTGACTTATTGTTTTGTTGTTTGCCTAATCTTAAGAAAATGCTGGGGAAAATGTTAATAGATCAAATTAAAGTTTATGTTATACAGTATGTGGCACAGCAGAGGAAATCTTCCAGTATTCAAAACTTTCATCCAATTCAGGAAAGGAGTCGCTCATATCATTGCCTCGATCAACGAGTAAAGTTTTCATATTTCTCTACACTATAACTTTTTCCTCTTATTTGTTAACATAACCAAAAATACTGACCAATATTTAAGCTGGGAATACATTCGTTCATCAGTCGCAACCATACTTTGAATACAGATAGAAGAGTTTGCAAAAATCAGCAAAAGCATCTATGAGAATCCATTGGCTATCCACAATTTACAACCGAGATTTACTGACATTTCTCTTTTGGTAAAGTGTGTACTACACATCCTTTATATAAAAAATACATACGACGCTGATGTCCATACGCAGGTGCCGATGGAGTGAGTCTGTGGGGAGCAATGGACATCCCCACACCATGGGATCTGGTAACGAATGAGACGTCAGGATTATTATGACCTCTGTTCTCATAGAGCTCTGAATCATTTAACTAATAATAGGAAATTTAGAATACTTTATCCATCTAACATACTCTTAATTTTTGTAGAAAATATCAGTGTGTAAAAGAGCTGTCATGAACACTAATGAGAATTCAAGATTTGTGTGTGTGTGTGTGTGTTCTTTATCTGCTTTGAATTTAATATCATCTAGGCTCTAGTTGAACCCACTGGGACAGCTGGTGTTTTCTCTTTGATCTTGAGAAAATGCAGCAGAGAACTCTCCTATCTAAAAAAATTCCTGTGACCCATGCCCACCAGTGGATGACCAAGGTGGTTGGACTATGGACAGGTGACTCTGTGGCTGCGTCATGGCTCAGAAAGGCTGGCTTAGGGGGTCAGCAGAGATGCTTCAGGGCGAAGGCCACACTGTGGAGAATTCAAAGCCTGCCTGTGGCTCCAAGAGTCCTTCTCCTACCAGGACTGGAATGGGAGGAAGATCTCGGCTCCCAGCAACCCCTGCTTGGCCAGAAACATTTGCAGGTTGCGGAGCTCCTTTTCACAGTGAAACAGGCTTTTGTAGCAATTAATAAACAGTGAATGGCCACATTTTATATAAGCAATGAATATACAGAGGAGTCTAGTCTCATTTGCATTGAACTAGAGTAGTTTTTGAGGGAGATTATTTGCTTCACGTAAGAATATTCAATTAAGGGCAAACACCTATCCTATTATTTGGTAATGGCAAAGAAAACTTGGTTCTGATCTTAGGTAAAATTGTGAGAAAACTTGATATTTTGACATTTGATATTTTAATAACTTGGAATGAGTTGAATTTGGGCATCATTTTTTATGTGTTAAATTCTCATGTTAGACGATAAATCTGCATTTCAAGCCACGTGAACATTGTTTTTTTTTTTTGTTTTCGCAAGGTGCGATCCCACTCCCATCGCCTCCCTAAGATGTTTTGAAATCTGAGGTAAAAACCCAAATGTTTTACACAGCTACGCCTCATTACTGTACCTAACTGGAGAGCTGTACCCAGCCTTTGAGTCCAAAGGTCATAATTAGCTCGGAAGATTGGCCAGTCTGCACGGGTGAAATTTAATGAGGCAAAATACAAAGTCCTTCCCCAGCCCAGAAGTAGCTGTGTGGGTCTATGGAGTGCTGTTTGTGCACAGAAACCCCATAAGCTTGATACAGCCCGACAGGACGGCGTGGAGGGCGGCAGGCCACAGTGATCTGGGCACTAAGGACACCACACAGCCTCCTGAGTCCCATTCTTATCTTATATTGACAAAATGAAAAACTTTCAAAAGCAAGGACACCGGAATGATGGGTAGCATATAAAGGTAAACGTGTTTGTGGACGGCTGAGGGAGCTGAGGGTGTTTAGAGCTGAGGGTGTTGCCTTTCAACATTCAAACCACGTTGAGGAGGAAATGCAGGAATGTGCGGATCTATCGCACGGGGTTTTTTTTTTTTTTTAATTGCAGTTTTTGGCTGGGGCAGAGTTTGAACCCGCCACCTCTAGCATATGGGGCTGGTGCCCTACTCCTTGAGCCATTGCACAGGCTTTTAAATGATGGATGTAAGATTCCAAGAGCCGATTTTCAGATTAAAGGTGATGGGCGCACTCACGGCAAATCTCTCTGAGGTAGGATGGGTTTCCATCTTGAAAGGGATTTAGGTAATAACTAGACAATCCCTTCATAGAGGAAATTAGAGCCTCAAGAACTAGACCAGAAAGTGTTTGTTCCTTTCAAAATACCAAGTCTGTTTTCATCAAATCCTACTTAGATGTGAAGATCAGAAATCATCAGAGTGAGAGAACTGAGCTATAAGTCAGGTTATGTGTAACACTGAGACCAGAAAGTCAGAAAGGAAGTTTGCACAGCACACACTTAACACACAAGCGAACACACACACCTAACACACACGTGAACACACACACACCTAACACACACGTGAACATGCACACACCTAACACACAAGCGAGCATGCACACAACTAACATAGAAGTCAACACACACACCTAACACGCAAGCGAACACACACACACCTAACACACATGTGAACATGCACACACCTAACATAGAAGTGAACATGCACACACCTAACACACAAGTGAATACACACACACCTAACACACACATGAACATGCACACACCTAACACGCATGCACATACCTAATACACACACACACACCTAACAAGGAAGTGAACACAGACACCTAACACACAAGTGAACAGGGACACAACTAACACACATGCACACACCTAACACAGGAAAGAAGTGTGCCCCACACTCTGTGTTCTGCTGGAGGGAGCATCTCCTCTGCATGATGACAGCTCCCTGATGTGTGGGCTGTCACTTTACCCATCTTTGCCCAGGCAGAGTGTCATTTAAATGGTGGGTCTACAGTAACTACTTTCTATGGGTTCACCCAGGAATTGGGAGTCCCAGGGACCCATCCACGGAGCTGAACTCACATCTCTTTCACTTCTACTTTGGACCCTCTAGCTTTTGTGGGTCAGAGTTCAGGAAAAACCGCAAATGGGCCAGTATTGCTCATAATACACTCAAGATTAGTCACTGAGCCTGTGAAGCCTTGATCCCTGTGTCCCCTGAGCCCGCAGCCACACTCGCAGGGCGCTGCCTGGCGTGAGGCCACGGCTGCAGGGAGAGTGTAAGGGAATGCATTGTTTTCTGTGTCATTTGTTCAGTACTAGATCTGTCACAGGAAAAAAAATGAGCAAATCGTTAGAAGAAGACTCAACAATGACAAGTCTGTTCACACAGATGCCACCAGAAGGCAGGTTAGTTGTGACGCTTCCCACTCTCCATGGCTTATGTTTTCATTAAGGTAGAGGAGGCACACGTGGTCATCTCTACTCGACAACCAATTCATTAATTTCTCATTTAGCACCTACGGGTAGCAGGGGTTTAATGTAGAACTTATAGAGGCTTTTGGGAAAATAACGACGTTTCCTATTTTTAAGATGTTTGAAAGCACGATTTTCATCTAAGAAACACATATAGGTAATGACAAAATCCACAGCAAAAGCTCCATGAGAGCCAGGACTCTACTGACCTCACTCACTGCCTGCCTGACATTACCTGGTGCTTGATAGGAACCCACATGGAGGGTTTAAATGCAGGGGTCCTCAAACTTTTTAAACAGAGGGCCAGTTTGCTGTCCCTCAGACCATTGGAGGGCCGGACTGTGGGCCCTGGGATGAGTCGGCTGCTAAGCAGGACAGGCAGCGGTGGCAAAAACACCCTGCAGGACAGATAAATGTCCTAGGCGGGCTGCATGTGGCCCGTGGGCTGTAGTTTGAGGACACCTAGTTTAATGGTGTCAGAGGAGGGGCTCAGCTGTGATACAGGGAAGAGCCATGGGAAGTTTCAGAGAGGAGACAGGACTGAGCCTGGAACTTTGCATTGTTTCTTATGTAAGCTCAAATAAGGGTAGAAGTTAAAACTGAGTTAAGTTCAATCATGTTTGCAACTAAACTTAGGCCAACTGGCCCAATCTGCGGATAGATAGACTGTAACTAGGCAAGACGTCCTGGATGAAGTCATTGTTAAAATTATCACTTGCATCCAATAACTATCAATGGTTCTGTGAAAACATCTGCTGTAACAGGGGGCCAACGAATTCCAGAAGACTAAGGTTTAAAAAAGGTCCCCCTTTTAGGATGCACTTATGTCATTTGTGTCACAGATTCTACAAGATGGAAATGGAATTCTGTTACACATTGAAAGTCAGGTAAAAATGTTTTAAAAGGGCGGTATTCTGTTAAAACATGAACTTTTCCAACTTCAGTGCAACTGTTTTGCAGCGTTTTGGTTTTCAGAGCGCTCATGAATTTATATTATAATGAACGCCCCCAGTCCTGTTTTTAGCATTCTTTGATTTAAGAATGTCAGCAGGATGCTTCACAGACCCACGGCTCTATTGGCTGACTTCCCTCCATTTTTTTCTAGGTATCCTGACATGTAGGACCTGCTGTGAGAGTTTTACTCCCTGGGTAGACAGCCTACAGATGACTCAGCATGCACGGAGGGGCGGGGGAGCAAATGGGCCAGAACACAGCAGCAGGGGCAGCAGCTCCTGAGTTCAGCTGACCCTGGAGATGACCCACCTCCAGCCTGCCAGCTACCAAGGAAATGAATTCCTTATTTGTTTAACAAAATATTAATAAACACACCAGTGGAAAATATCTCAACAATTGCAGGTTCAATATGGAAACTTCAAGGTGTGGTTTTATTGGCCTAAGAATTTTCCTGTTCTTGCTGCTGTTGTTGTTTTCCATTTCAACAAAGTATCCAGGCAGGGAAATATATCTATGGCAAGAAATCACATTTACTAATTTATTTGTTATTTCCTTAATTTGCTTACAGGTTTAGAACTCACATTAATAAATAAACAGCTTAATTAATTAAACTGAGAAGGATCTTACACTGTATTAGAATGAGTGCAGGAAGCCGCAGTGAAGAGCGCAGGAAGCTGCGGTATTCCATCTCGCCAATGCTTGCGCTGTAAAGCCAAGAAAATGATAGCCCCTCCCTGCCTCTGTTCCCCCAGAAGACCTCATTCCCTGCCAAAATAAATTTGATATGGGCAGGAAAAGCAAATGTTTCCCCTAGAAAACACGATCACACACATGCAGAAATGTTGTGCTATTGTAAGGCACTAAGTTGCTCGGCCCACTGGTTCTATCTCATACTTGGGCAAGATCACTGCACTTGACACACAGTGAAAATCAGAGCAGCACATCACTGGTGATGTCTGCCTTAATTGTCACACATGCGTGTGGTACCCAAGGTCTGGATATTTGGTAAATAAAGAGAATTACGGACTTGATGCATCTGCCTAGGGGATGTAAAGCTCTAAGGGCAGGAGCAGTGACCTTAAATGGGCAGCAGAGGTAAGGAAAGGCCAGAAGTGGCTGTGTGGCCATCTGCCTGGTTTGCCAGGGCCTTTGGGAAAGTCCCACGTCTCTGGGAATCCTTCAATCTGTTCCAGACCAAGATAGCTGGTCACCCAAGGACTCTCCTTAACCTGGCAGTAAGGCTACACGCCTCGTATGTGAACATAGCGGCCCCCAACACCTCACTAAATAACATCACACACATATGCACATGTGTAATAATCTCACAGCAAGTGTGTCAGTGAAAACTTGCTTATTACAGACCCCGACCTGATGGGCCACGTCCCTGGCCACACAGGCTACCACAGTGCTCTACTCCATCCACAATCCATCCAGTTACATCTTCCTTATGAAAATTATTCTGCATCCTCATTTTAAAATGTTTTTTTCAAAAATATAGAGGTATATGTGAGAAAAAAAGAACTTCGCAGCAAACTTCACCTCAACCCAGCACCAGTTCCCATGCCCTGCTCCGGGAACAGTTCAATTCCATTCTGGGTGTATGTATTCATCTGATCATTATGAGATTAAACGTCTTGTCATATTTTTAACCAGTTGGTTTCCTGCCTGTATATACCTTTTACCACCTTCTATGGAGTTGCTTATTTTTTCCACATTGATTGGCGGATTTCTTTCTATATCAGTCTCCATCCAGCCACATTGACCAAACTTGGTTATTATTCATGCCAATCTAACACGTAACTTTCTTTGTTCACAGTACTTTTTAAAAAAATATTCATTTAACTGCTAAAGGTCAAAATTTTCTTTAAACAATAATTTTAAGGCATGCCATAGACCTTACATTTTCTAAATTGAAACATATTTAGATAAACTATTAGTCTATGAATATAAGGTGATTTTACATACATAATTCATATCTTGAAATGTTGTCTTCTATTTCACAAGGAAATAATATAAGCTGAGACTAAATTAGTATTTCTAAAGTATTTCATAAGAAAGAAATCAGCAGCACAGTGTCAGCGCAGGGAATTCTGAAATAACAGAATGGAATGATTTGGGCTTTATCTAAGTGTAGAAAGGGCATTATTCCCCACGCTTTCTCATTTCTCCTCACAAGCTTCCTGAAAGTAGTATCAAGTGCTATAATCTTTATTCCTGAGATCAGCAAATAAGACACATAAAGGTTAAATGTCCTTGCAAAGCAATCTGGTGAAAGGGAAGGTTCAGTGGCCAGGGCAATGTAACACAAATTGTATCAGCGATGGGGGGGGGGGCGGCTCCTGTAAGCCCCGTGGTCCATTCAGAGGGCTCCTTCCTATTACACTGTGGGCCTCAGCAACCTGTAGTCCTGGGTGTCCTTTGTCTGGTTACAAAATACTTACATATGATTTATGGGTTTTGTTTAAGCGAAAACTTGCCCTATTATTTTATCACCCTAAAATTAATGAAAATTGCATTTTTATTGCATGAAAAAACAGAAGGTTGTTCATCATAAGTTAATAGACTGCTCTGCATACACGCACCCTGCAAATGTCAGTAATAGACGGCTTCTCGTGCTGTTGGAAATCAGGTTTGGCTCCATCGCACCAACGTTTTCTATGCTGCTATCCATTTCTTCTTACTTAGGGGGTTTTTCTATTAGTCTAATTTCCCACTCTCTTGTTTTAGGCTTAAAATTAGGCGGAATTAAGTCCTATCACTATGTGTAAATACAGATAGATGAACATATTTAAAAAAAAATTCAGATTAATACAATTAGCCTACACAGTGTGCATTTCTAAGGTTGAAGCCTGAGGGGTAGCTGTGTCCTGCAGCCAGGTGGAGTGCCTGACAGCCTGCATTGGACCTTGTTAGTGCCCTGCACCCAGGTAAAGTGCCTGACAGCCTGCATTAGACCTTATTAGTGCCCTGCAGCCAAGAGGAGGGCCTGACAGCCTGCATTGGACCTTGTTAGTGCCCTGCAGCCAGGAGGAGTGCTTGACAGACTGCATTGGACCTGTTAGTGCCCTGCAGCCAGGAGGAGGGGCTGCCAGCCTGCATTGGACCTGTTAGTGCCCTGCAGCCAGGAGGAGTGCTTGACAGACTGCATTGGACCTTGTTAGTGCCCTGCAGCCAGGAGGAGTGCCGGCAGCCTGCATTGGACCTGTTAGTGCCCTGTAGCCAGGAGGAGGGCCGGCAGCCTGCATTGGACCTTGTTAGTGCCCTGCAGCCAGGAGGAGGGCCTGACAGCCTCCATTGGACCTGTTAGTGCCCTGCACCCAGGAGGAGTGCCTGCCAGCCTGCATTGGACCTGTTAGTGCCCTGCA
>NW_003852429.1:15710073-15731905 GCF_000181295.1 Otolemur garnettii
CTGCCAGCCTGCATTGGACCTATTAGTGCCCTGCACCCAGGAGGAGTGCCTGCCAGCCTGCATTGGACCTATTAGTGCCCTGCACCCAGGAGGAGGGCCTGGCAGCCTGCATTGGACCTGTTAGTGCCCTGCAGCCAGGAGGAGGGCCGCCAGCTTGCATTGGACCTGTTGGGTTGGGTAGGAGTTTATCAAACCCCTTCCTCCCTACTATATTTATTTGAGCTTTTCTTTTATCTGAGCCTGTAGTTGTTAATCTGCTACTTTTACTTTAGTACTGAGTACATGTGATCCTCAACACATCAATATACTCTTATATATTTAAACTTTGAATCCAAAATCACAGTGTCAGTGGGGAAAGCACATCACATAAAGTTGACCAAAGTCCCAGAACATCGCAAAGCAATTTCTCTTTTTTTGGTTTTTTTTTTAAAGGACATGAAACACCAAGGCACCCGGAATCTCCTGGGCGAGTTCCTAACAGAATTCCTTTCTACTGTTCAGTGATATAGTATTTTCTCCAGGATCTGTCCATTCTGAACACTGCCCAGACACAAGGGTGATGGCAGCATCAGCCCAGGCTGTCCTGCCACCGGCTTTCTGACATGGTGTGGGTGGTACAACCTGGCTGTTAGTGACACCAGAATCCAGGCCACTAGGTTCTACACCAGCGCGTTTACTAAACCATTGCTGCTTCAGGTCTGGGGTGGTCTCATTTACACTGGGCTAACTGAGCTCCAGAAGGCCCGACTTCTACTTTGGGGCCCATCCTGGAATTCAGATTTCCCCACGATCTTCAGACCCCTGTCAGGGCTCCCTCCACCTGCTGGTGTATGTTTTTTCCCTCAGAAGCTATCAGTCAGGCAACACAGCTTACTGGCCACCTATCTATGCAATGTGACAGACACTGACTAGCAGAGGTCGGCGTGGAGCAGAAGGACCCAGCTAAGAATACAGATACCAAACACAAGTCGCCCAATAGCATATGGCCAAGCAAAGTGATACGAAAAGTGTAAACAGATAGAAGAGGGTATGGGGGGATTGGAGGACAGAGGGAAGGTTACCAGGGTTAAGGAGGGAAGGGGACAGAGGTGGGCGTGACTGCAGAAGGGCAGCGGGTGGTTCAGGTGCAGATGGAACCGCAGGGGGTCTGGGGCGGTTCAGGTGCAGATGGAACTGCAGGGGGTCTGGGGAGGTTCAGGTGCAGATGGAACTGCAGGGGGTCTGGGGAGGTTCAGGTGCAGATGGAACCGCGGGTCTGGGGAGGTTCAGGTGCAGATGGAACTGCACAGGGTCTGGGCTGGTCTACACTCTGCCCCCTTGTTCAAGGAAGATATGTTCTAGGACTCCAGAGGTGCCTCAAACTGCACAAGTGTCAAACCCCATAATCTCTTATACATACACATGTGCGCACACACGCACGCACACGCGTGCACACACGCTGCTTTTTCTTGTACATACATACCTAGGATAAAGTTCAATTTATTAATTAGGCATAGTCAGAGATAAACAGCAATAACTAATAATTAAACAGATCAATTATAATAATATGCCAGCTTCACTACGCTGGAGCTGTGGAGCTGTTCTTTAGTAAAAGGGGGGCACCTGAGCAGAAACAGTGCACTGAAACTGTGACATCAATCAGATAACCGAGAGGACCCCTAAGTGACCAGCAGGCTGGCCACACAGGCAACATGGGGTTCACTGGACAAAGGGACAAGTCACGTCCTGTGAAAGACAGTTCAGGACAGCGAGAGAGTTCATCACACTGCTCAGAATGGTGCACACCTTAAAACGTATGAATTATTTCTGAAATTTTCCATTTAATATTTTGGGACCATGCTTGATGGTATGTAACTGAAACCATGGAAAAGGAAACCACAGGTAAGGGAGACTGCTGTACACAAAGACACCTGTGTGCTAAAACTGTACACATGAAGAGTGTGTGGATGCATGCACACACACACACGCACACACACACACACACGAGTGCCTCCGGACAGTGGAGACAGGAAGAGGACTGACGGGTTGATTCACTGCCCACGTCCTGCTTCTGATACCTTTCTACAGTTTGTAAGGAAATCCTGCTGGTGGCGACAGGGTAAATGATACATAAAATCTCTCTGTGCTATTTTTACAACTGCGTGCAAATCTACAATCACGTCATCAAGAAGTTCAACTAAAAATGGGAGGGTAGTAAATCAATCTGGTGAATTCAATAACTTTCTTTAAAAATCACATTTAAGCTAAGGCCTTGAGTCATGTATTGCAGACAAAAGCAGCAGTGTGGTCACGGGCCTGCGGCAGGGAGGCCAACAGGTTGGAGACACTGAGAATAGTCCCATTTGTCCATCACGGAGGGAGCAGCCGGGAAGCCTTAGTGAGCATCAGGAGTGAAGGGCCAGATTTTGTAGGGCATCCAAGCCATGGAACTCTTTTTGTTTTATTTTTCTCTAAGAGTAATCTGTTTTAAGGAGAAGAGTGATATGATTAGGTAAGTGTTTTTTCTATTATTTCTCTGGCTGTAAAGTGGAAATTGAATTAGAAATTAGGGCACTGTGAGTGGAAGTGGAGAACTTGAGCAGCTGTAGCAATTGGCAAGGGAGGTCACCAGAGCTGAGCAAAATGATGACCGTGGGGACAGAGAAAGACACGTGGGTCTGGGAGGGATTCGTGATGCAAAAGAGATGGGCTTGGAAATTATTGGAAAAGTTTGTCTTGGGAAGTGGACAGTAAATGTTACTTACTACAAGCACAAACACCTGAAAAGAGGCAGGGGCTGAGGGATCGGATAGTAAGGCTGACTTTGGAAAAGCTTTGGAGGTGAGTGTGTTTATGGTATTTTAAAATAGGCCTCCATATAAAAGTTTGAATTTATTTTTATTGCTGCCAGTCAATTTCTGTGTAGGAATCACCCATGGTTCTGAGACTTACGTTTTGACAGGTGAGGACTAAGAGTCCTGTCTTTCTCCCCACTGCACTGTGCCCTACAAATGTGACAAGAGCACGTCACCAAAGATGTAAGAGCAGGTGCCTTGCCGGCTGGGTCAGGAAGCAGTTACAAGAAGCAGCGGCCAGCTGCGGAGCAAGGGGACAGGGAAAGCGTCTGTGAAGTGACTAGCAAGATGATGTTATTATATCAGGAAGAAACATGTTTCTTATGTTATCACCTTTAATTGTGAATGATGCATAATTATTTGAAACCAATCAGCTAAATAAAGCCACAGAAATTTAAAAGTTTCTATTCTGCAACTAATAAAGCTTTTCTTAGAACACTGAAAGTTTAATTTCTCTCTCTCTCAAACTCTTGGTCAAATTCCTTCAATCGAATTACTAATGGTTTCCAAGAACAATTTTCCAAGGGACAATTGTACTGCAATGTCATTTCTTGAGGCAATACAAGTACCACGTACTATGTTAATTTTCTAATAGGGCTCAAAATTTAAAAATAAAAACATAAATTTTAATACTTACATAAAAATATTGCATATATTCTGATAAACATTCACCCAAATGTATTGTTCTATTATTAAAAGCTTTTAAATAAATAGAGAGAAGACACTACCCATCACCATGTACACCACTGCATGTAGGATTTATAAACTGGCCACAAAGTAATGGGCTGTGACTTCCTGTTGACGTAGAAGTCTCTGCCATGGTTCCTCTCTGTCATTTCTGCTTCTTGTCACTCATCCTGGCTGAACACTCTTCAGCCACTCGGAGCTTCTTTAGGTCCCTTAATCACTAAACTTTTTCCTACATTTCTCATTTGCTTCTTCTGTAGCCAGTTCTTCTCAATCCTTTAAGCCTCCAAGGCTTTAAGCCTTCTATGACTTCCCTGACCTAAATCAGATCTCCAGTGTAACAAGCAGAACACCCAGTGGCTTATCCTTTTGCAATTACCACATCATCTATTCTCTCTCTCTCTCCCTCTCTTTCTGCTGTGTCTAATTTATTCTACGCGAGGAAAGCAGAGAAACCCTTCCCCTTTACAGTTACTATATACCCTGCACTTAGGATTGTGCTAAAACGAAGCTGATCAAATATCATGTATTAAGTAGATGAATGAGCCAAGAAAGAATTTGATGGTTTATCAAGATGTTTGGTATGCTGGTATGTTTAAAAATAGAAATGGTTTATCAAGATGTTTGGTATGCTTTTACGTTTTAAAATAGAAGTTTACATTTAAATTTAGTGTTTACATATACAATTAACTTATGTTAATTAAATGAATCTTCTTTGCTGCCTTAGTCATGGAGAAAAATAAGGACAACTGGAAGTTTTGATGACAGATGTTTTATATTTTTTTAAGGTGATATTGATGGAGCCAATTTTAAGTTGTATATTCTTGGGTACATTGTGAAACATCTGTTTCAATTTTCTTATGTATAAAACAGTATTCTTCTTTACCCATAGTTTATGGTAGCTAGAATTCTAAGATGACCCCATGACCTTTATCCCAATGTCACCCCCAAGATTATGTTACATTACACGATGAAAGAAACTGTGCAGCTGGAATTAAAGTGACTGATTATTCAACCTTAATTCAGGGAGATTACGTAGGTGGACCTAATTTAATCATGTGATCCCATTAAAAGTCTAGAGTTTTAACTGGCTGACAGCAGCAAGAGTTGGACTATGGGAGTTGGGCTTATGTGTAATAAATTCTGGGCCTTGAAGATGGAAGGATTACAAGACAGGAATGTGGAAGGTCTCTAGAAAGTGAGGGCAGCCCTCAGCTGGGGATCTGTGGGAAACCAAATGTGGCCAACAGCCTGAATGAGATTAATAGAAGATTTGAGTGGCTGTTAAGAAAATAACTCAGCTGACACCTAACTGAGACCTTATGAAATGCTGGGCTGACAGCCCAGCTGGACCGTGTCCTGACTCTAACCCACAGGAACTACAAAAGAGTAACTTTTTACACAGCATAGTGTGTGAATGTGTCAGTCATCAAGTGAAAATGAATATGTGGGTTTAAAGATGACCCAACACAACAAGGGTAAGCCCTCCCTGGCTTTGTGCCTGCACAAGTGTGTGCTCAGTCAATGTAATTCCGTCCCTTCTTCTGCTATGGAACCATTATTCTGCTGTATATGAATCACACGTACGTCAAACTCAAATGTCAAACCCAGCTTCACGGCAAGTTGTTATTTGTTAAGTAATTCCGAAATATGAGTTAATATGAGCACTTAACTCTCTATATTTTATAAATAAGAATAGTCAAAAGACTCCTAGGACTCATATTTAGATCAGCCTCCTACCTCTAATCCAGCGGTCAGGTTTTAGCTGCGGGACATTGGCAGACCCTTTGCAATTAAACAAGTGTGACAGTAAATAGAAAGACAGGGTATCTTGATATCATATCTAAATGTATGAATAATAAATTATATACATATATATACTCACACACATATAAAATTCACATGCTTACTGACAGAATAAGCAGACCCAGGACATTTTTGAGAGAGATTTATTCTCAGTATTTTGGGGGGATGTATGCCCATTTACATTGGATGATTCCCTGTAAAATTCTGTGCAAACTGTAATAAAGTTAGCTTGCTTAATCATGCCTGTTTTGTATAATTCAGGCAATGATTTTTTAGGCTCATCAAGAAAATACAAATTAGTACTGAAATATATTTTCCGTCATCTAAGAGATGTAGCCACTTCACAGGCTTTCAAAATCACCAAACGTCCCAGAGAAAACTTTCAGACAAGGAAACAGAAGCTATAAATCATGGGTTGGTTTAAATGCACATCTGTGTACGTGTTAAGCGAAGGGAAACCAAAGTCATGTATGTCATCTATCTGAGTAAGCTACAACACGGTAGTAAGAATAAGAAAGATGTTTGTGTGTTTTCATCAGTAGGAAAGTGTGACGCCCCACCATCTCTTTGAGGCCAGTATGGCATCTTGGTTTTTGAGCAAACAGCAGAAGATCACTCTCACTTTTCCCCATCCTTCTCCCCCGAAGCTGGTTGTAACACCTATGATGAATGTTCTGAGCTTCCCCAGAAGCAAGTCAGAAGACTCTTCTGTGAGAAGTGTTGTCGCTACATCCAGAAAAAGGAACAGAAGATGCCAAGGCTCCGGGAGGAATGTGAACCCACCGGCTTTGCCACGTGGCTCCAAGTCCATTACCATTATTTAGATCATAATTTTTTCCTCCTAACATATTTCTCCACAACTGTCCACTCTTCATCAAATGTAGCATAAAAATCCTCAGGTTTACCTCATTTTGAGGGGTCTTGTTTCCTTGTGAAGGCTCCCGGGTCACATAAAACTTGCTTTACATAAACTTGTACACTCTCGTCTCAGCCTGTCTTTTGCTTTGGGACCCTCAGTCCTGAACCTGAGATACAGGATAATCTTCCTCCCCACAATTCAAGTCACAAGGAAAATTGTAAGTTCATGATGTCATGCACTTATTTTGTTTGTTTTTCTGAGAAGCTTTGCAATATTCATACACACCACTGTGTATGTTGAAGTCATTTTGTTAATATTATTCTTAGAGTTAATGTCCTTTGAAACAATGGCCTAGGATTGCCAGGAAATGCACCAAGAATCAGGTCATCCAAAGAGCCTGTCCCAGAAGAGGTGCTGGGAACGCACTGCAGCTCTTGTTCCTGGAGACTGAGTTACCTTTTATAAGTCCTCTTTTTAAGAGAGCCCTCCACAGCACACGTGTGGGGAGAAGGAGGGGGGAGAGGAACAGGGCGTCCTGGACAGTGCACGCAGTGCAGGGGAGCTGCTTTCACTTCGGGGCAGGAGCACTGTGCCTGCAGACGGAGTGAGTGACACACGAGCACAGTGGGACCCAGCCAGAAAAATGCGGCACTTCTGCAGATTATTCAGCTGTGCACGTAGCGTTTGAAAGAACAAATTGGCACGGAGTGTTCAGAAGTCGAAAGCTGTTACTGCGGTGTTGAGTGTCCCACATGACGAATGTGAGGAAATTAAAGTGGCAGCAATTTCTGCCAACAGCCCTCATATCCACAAGCCGGAAATTGTTAATAGGCTTTCGGAGCGCAATTCCACAGTTATTCTGAGACGTTATGTTATTTCTTCAGGTGGCAACGTGTCTTGGAAGATGTTAGGAACGGAACCTTTGTGCCCCACTCAAAGTTCATATTTTGAAGCTTTAACACCCACTGCGATGGTTTAGGAGGAGATGCCTGTGGTGGCAATTAGGTTTACATGAGGTCATGACGGTGGTGTGAAGGGACAGTGGCCTCAGAAGAAAAGACTCCCTCCTTCCCTGGCCCCTCGTGCCACGCGGGGGTGACATGGAAGAAGCGTCATCAGCATGCCATACTCCGCGTCCCAGTAGAACCAGCACTTCAGGAGGTCGCCGCATCAGTACCTTAAACATGTGCCTTTTCTAAGTGCTTTGTTCTTTTCCCTCATTAATGAACAAAAACCCTGCTTTTGCACTAATTTGGAATTAAATTTAATTACGAGTAACTCAGCATTGACTTCAAATATCACGTGTCTGACCATTTGCAACCAAACCTACTTTCTTCCGGAGTGAGCGCCCAGGTATATTGTGCCCCTTTGATTTTACGAAATCATTTATTGGTTGAATTGAGTTTCTAAACTTTTTCCTATGCAAAAACATTGTGAACTGGACAAATACACACACACACACACCCCCGCGTTGGGAGTATTTCTCTCAGTGGGTCATTGCTTAAGCTACATTTCTTTTCCTTAATCATTTTACATATGTATGTGTGTGGGGGGGGATACACACAGTTACACACAGATACACACACACATATACTTAAAAATCTATATAAAGATGATTTTAAAATAAAGACATTAAATAAGTGATCATGATACCCCAAGCACATAATATGTGTAAAATATAATCAAATTTAACTGGGTACCCTAAAAAATTATATTTCCTGCTATTCCTTTTTTTCCATTTTATTAAGTCATATACACATAGATCATGAATATGTTTAAGCATTTGTGGGGTATAATGTGTTGGTTTTTTATACAATCTGGAGTGCTTACATCAAACTAATTAATATAGCTTTCACCTCATTTACTTAATTATTGAGTTAAGACATTTATATTCTATACTTGACAGATTTGACTTGTACCCGTGCAATGTGCTCCATAGGTGTGGTCCCACCACTTACCCTCCCTCTATTAAACCTCTCCCTTCCTCTCCCTTCCCCTCCTCTTCTATCCTTCATCCTGGGCTGTAGCTGTGATCTATCTTTCATAAGAAAGTTTGAGTAATTATAAATTGGTTTCATAAAAGTACTAAGTACATTGGATACTTTTTCTTCCATTCTTGAGATACTATACTAAGAAGAATATGTTGCAGCTCTATCCATGTAAATATAAAGGAGGCAAAGACTCCATCTTTTTTAATGCTGCATAGTATTCCACTGTATACATATACCATAATTTATTAATCCATTCATGGGTTGATGGGCATGTGGGCTTCTTCCATGACTGGGCAATTATGAATTGAGCTGCAATGAACAATCAGAACAAGTGATCCCATTTCACTGTGGGCAAGAGACTTGAACAGAAGCTTCTCTGAAGAAGACAGGTGCATGGTCTACAGACACATGAAAAAATGCTCATCATCTTTAATCATCAGAGAAATGCAAATCAAAACCACTCTGAGATACCATCTAACTCCAGTAAGAGTAGCTCACATCACAAAATTCCAAAACTACAGATGTTGGTGTGGATGTGGAGAAAAGGGAACACTTCTGCATTGCTGGTGGGAATGCAAACTAATATGCTCCTTTTGGAAAGAAGTTTGGAGAACACTCAGGGATCTAAAAGTAGACCTGCCATTTGATCCTACAATCCCTTTACTAGGTGTATATCCAAAAGACCAAAAATCACTTTGTAACAAAGATCCTGCCATTCCTTTTACCTGGAATGCTATGGATCTAAGGTTTTCCCAATGAGAATAGACAGAAAATTTGAAATGTCCCATAAGAAGCAGATCTGTTCTTTGCCTTTACCTCCCTTAGGCTGCATTGAAGGTGGACACAACAGCTGGAACTACCCCAGCCATCTGAGGACAGGACCATTTTATAAGCCACACCTTAGACAAATATAGGAGAAGTTGGGGTCTCTGACACCATAAACTTTATGGTTAGGCCGACAGTCCTTCAGAAACTAAAGCCTGTTTCTGAAGGGCTATTGGCCTAACATCCTCAGGTCCCTGAGAGCTGTCAACCCAGGTCTTTGCTCTGGCAGAGAGCTGGTCACAGCCCCCAACCTAACATCCAACACAGGAGAGCCTGGGACTGCCTTTTCACACCCTAGTCATAAGTGGCACCCCGTCCCTCTGCCATATTCTATTCCCTAGAAATGAGTCAGTAAGTCCCCACTATCCCATGAGGAGGGATTTATTTACAAGGATAGGAATGAGGAGGCAGGATCATCAGGAGGCACCCCAGAGTCTCCCTTACACAGGTGTAGTCCCAATAAATTAAATTTCGCGAGAAACATGTTTAGAACAGTTATTAAACACATACCTCATCTTTTCCTGTGATTGTCTCTGTCTCCTCCAGAGAATGTCCAAAACAAGAAATGATTGGCTAATAGTATCATAGAATCCAGAGAATCTAGCACATACATGCTCAGCTAATTATGTTTTGTAGAATCAATTGGAGAATACAAAAAAGTGGTTCAACACTGAAACTCATACAGGTGAATCCTGGCCTAAGAAAAGATTCAGAGCAACTTCTCTGATGGTCTAGTTCAATACAGAAAAATATTTACATGTCTACTCTTCGATGATTAGAAAGAAAACCTCAATAGATTCCATTTTCTTATAGATTACAATAGAAAATTAAACCTTTCCCCAAACTATACTAAGACATAAATGTATCATTTATAAAGAAGTAAGAAATTATACATTTATATTCAAAAAATTAAAGATGCTCTATAATCTGAGAGCCATATTTTTAACTTAGCTCATATACGAATTTTAACTCTTCATTCTTTTCTTACTAAGTATGTTAATATCTGCCTTGTTGACCCTAACAAGTGTGTTTTAATTAAAAGACAATAAAAGAGAAGAAAAACATTTTCAAAAGTCCCCAAAGAAACATTTTCAAATTGACAAAATTACCTTTCTCCTAAATGTTATGCAAGATAAAGAACATCGTATCCACATTCTGGTTTGTTCCCGAGTTCTAGGAAATCATTTGAGGTTTCTGGTAATTTGAGATAATTGTTTTCTTCAAATGTGATTCAGAAATAAGAAATACTGGCTATCTGCCAGAAAACGTCCCACTTGTTATTTTAAAATGACAGACAAAGTCACTTTTTCCCTTCAGGTCTAAATAGAATTTTGAGCCCTCTAGTTTAAAAAAAAAAAACTTCATTATTCGTGTGCCTCCTTCTTTATGTAAATAATGGTTCCATTAGAACAGCTATAATTTCGGATAGCAAGCACTATATAACTTGAAGAGTTAGATAACAGGATATTATTCTTAGCTTTGCCTCAATTTCCTTCTCTCAGGAAAGCAAGTGTGACATACTCATCTCTACTTTAGGCAATGTCCTCTCAACTACCCAGAGGGAAAACTCTCTACCCCCCACCCAGTCAAGATTCAGCTGTTTTAGGATATCTACAGGCCACACAGAGCCATTACCAGCATCTAAATTTGGCCCGTGGCTGTCAGCTTCTCATTAGCATTGCATGGTAAATGGCTACTTGAAGTCACTTGTCCTGCTAATGAAACTGGCTTCTCAACCAGCCTAAGAGCTGTAACTCTATGTCCTATTTCGGGCTCTCCCTTTCTCCACCTCCCTCACTTTCGCTTGTCTACCAGCACCCAGCTTCTGGCTTTTTGACTGCTGACTTCTTATTTTACAGTCAGTGAAGGAGAGTTTATAGCATCAAATTAGCATGACTGTAAAATAATAAGCGCACTGGTAAGAGTTTCATGCTGGACTAGAGGTGATAGGTGATGGGTATTTCCTACCTCCTCCCACGAATCCTTTTGGTAGATGTTGTTTGTCCCATTTGTTATTCTCTCCTTGACCTTGCTGATTTAATAATTGAGGGAAAGAAACAGTCCAAAGCAGCCAGGTGCTTCCATGTTGCACTGTGATCTACGTACAAGAACAACGGTTTTTACAGAATGTTTAAACACGTGTCACGCATAACAGCTATCCTTTAAATCATACGTCACACTGGTGACCAAGTCAACATTCAGTCCTGTTTGTGGTTTTCATGGCATTTTGTAGAAGGAAGAGTCAGACACTGACTGGAGTATCTTATTGGTTTTCTTGCCCCATTCATACTTAAAATAGGTCTGAATGTTGAGTGAATGGTGACTGTGCCCTTGTCTGAATGTTGAGCGAATGGTGATTGTGCCCTTCCCAAATGCTGTATCTCATCTAATGCCCTTCTGTGTATCACCTGACAAACCAGATCTAAAAACGTATGTATATTGGAATCAGTCCTAATAAGTCCCTGTTATTTGATATTTGTTCACATAGCACATGTATAAACCAGGGAATAGAAGACAGCAGACTGCAGGCTCCCTGGAATGAGGGATTAGATGGGGGTTGCTTTCCTCTCCGACCCTATCGTGTTCTTTGACAGTGGCACCAGCAGTGGGTTGAATGAATGAAGACGTGAATGAGTAAATGGATGAGTCTTCATATTTATCATAATGGAAAAGACTAGAGAAAAAAAGAATGCCACATTTTCTGAATATATTAGCTAATTTGAGACGCCCAATACAGTAGCTTTTTAATATAAAATTAAACTGTTTACCGGCTAATTAAGAGACATGAATTGTTGGCTTTTTAAAATTCTGATAATAGTAGCACTTTTGAGAGACCTTATTAAGCTACAAATTTGTAAAATGACTGTGATACATTAAGAACTTAAAAAACATGCTAGAAGAAGATCATCAGTTTGTTCAATATTCTAAATAATGTTTTCCACAATACATTGGAATTGGTTATCAACTTTAAACTTCCTCTGCCTCACAAAATTTCTCCTTTCCATATTGCATTGAGGTTACTGGAGAAAGCCAGAATAATGTTGATTGAATTCAAGGCAAATGAACATCATCTGTCTTCAACTGTTCACCTAGCTCTTTGTTTATTCCGGATATATTTCTCTTACAAATTACCTACATTCCCTCAAATCCCCAAATTCTCCATCAGTCTCTAACTGAATTGAGATGGAGGTAGGACGTCTTGATATAAGTTGTCTCAATTTTCTTCTTTTTCTCAAAATATTCCCTTGCTCTCTCCCATTTCTTGGCCCATCTAATGGAAAATCCTTCAGAGCTGTTCCGGATCCCTCCTCCTGCACCATCGTTCATCTCCTTATCTTTCTGCCCTCATTCTCTCTATCTCCAGGCACTTGACTCTGCCTATGAAATGCTCCCTTGTCCTGAACACATCCTGCTCTAAGTCTTGATCTTTGCAGCATGCAGTCTCTCTCTTTCTCCTTTCCTAGCATCAGTTTCCACCGTCTCCCCTTGCTTCCCTCAGTTCCCCTCCATCTGTTCAATAATGGGTAGGGATCTACTCCCACAGTTTCATAGGGATTACCCTTCGCAAGGTCTCAAATAGGATGACATTTTCTCAACCTTTTTCTGTTGCTTCTATAGTACCTAAGTAGTTTATTCCTCTATGAAGTCTTCATCCTCCAGACAGACTGAATTATTACCTGATTTATACTGTCCTTTAAGCCTCTGAAACTTAAAAATTCTCCCACTGACTATATCCAACTGTAAATTTTTCCTCTTTACCACAAAAGGCCCAGATCAAATGGTTTCTTTTCTGTGAAAATCTTTCACAACTTTAGAATTTCAGGATTTATAGTTTTACCTCTCTTAAAAACTATAATTATGTTATTAGTTCCTCATGCATACATTACATCTCACTTACTTGTATGATACTAAATTGTAAGAGGGTTGTTAAACTTTATATATATTTTTCGTCTTTGCACCAATAACGTCATAATTGGGGTTTCATCAAGCATGTGGGAGGCTGCCTATGAAGCTGCTGTGTGGTTGCTGACTGAGTGGCTGATAACTGCAAACATTTATTGATCAACTAGCTTCCAAAACTTACTTACTAGAGATTTTACCACGATGTAAAACATAGTTTTAATGACTGTATGTGTGAGAGCAAATGCATCTTAGCATAAAATTCATTCAAATGAACTAATTTGCCTTTTTTTCATGAAAACTGAAGAAACTTAAGAGTCCTTATACTCTGAATTGCCAGCTTTAGGCAAATTACAACTAGTTATCTCCACCTAATACTGAATACTCTGGAAAAAGAGTAGATTAAATGTCTGTCTTCCAGTGAACACTATGACAACACTGACTTTTGTGCTACACCTCAAAGTGCCACTACTAGAAATTACAGCCTCAGTTTTCCTATAGCTTATAACAAAGTTTGTGATCAGAAAGAGTATTTTAGTTTTTTATATTGACAGTTTGATCTAATAGAGCTTTATCTTTGCTCCATTTAATATTTCCCATAAAATATCCTAAAATTCTTGAGCATCTTTTTTATACCTATATTATATGCAAATGTAAATTTCTACATATGGTGACTATACCCCTATAAATATTCATGGGTGAATTTTAAAATTTATTCCAAAAATATCTGCTGAGGGCCTGCTGCATGCAAGGTACTGCTACGTGCTTTGGGGGAGATAATGATGAATTCGACACAAATCCTGCTCTTCAGGGACTCACAATATAATAGGGAACATAAGAAGTATACACAAATAACTCTGGTACATGGTCGGCAGATGAAATGCCGAGGGAATTCTTGAAATAATGAGGTACTTTGCACAGCAGGAAGGCAACGAAGGTATCACAGAAAATATGGAACTTGAGCTGATCTCTTAACAATTGGCATAATTTGAGCATAAGGGGAAAATATTTCAAGTAAAGAATGAAAAATGAGAAAAGACAAAGAGACATTTTGGAGTGTGTATGTTCCTGCTGTCGGCCTCATCGTGAAGGAAGAACTGGAACAGAGGGGCGATAGAGATCGTGCAGGTGACAACAGAGAGACTCTTGAGAAGAGATGAGGAACGTCTCCTGGCCTGACCTTATGAAGCCAGTGAGGCCACTGTCTTGAGTCCCTCACAGCTGACCGAGAAGGCTTCTCACTCTACAGTGAGCCTGCTGACAGTGAGCTCATGCACCTCGGTGAGAATAGCAGGGAGGATTCAGGGAAGTGGATATGCTCCCTGGTTGGAAACTTAGCTGCCACAAAGCAACCCAACTCTGGTGGGGTTAACCTATTTAACAAATTACTGCACTAATTAATTACATGGTGTGACTTCTTGGGCAGACCGTCTTGCTGTCTTTTGGATCTCTCACTCTGAGGGAAGCCAGCTGACATATTGTAGGAACACTCGAGGTAACTTGAGGGGGCACAGGAAGGGAAGTATTGGGGTCTCTTCCCCACAGCCAGCACTGCCTTGCCCATGATGAGAGTGATCTGCCATGGAAGGGGATCCTCTTGCTCTAGCATTGCCTTCAAGACGACTAAACCTTTTAAGAGACCCCAAGCTTGAACCCTCATGCTAATATGGTCCTTAAATCTTCTCACATAAATTGTGTGAGTCAGCACAGAGTTGGGGGGTGGGTAATATGCTATGCAATAATTGCTAGATTACTCTCACCTTAAAGAAAAGGGGGAATCACTGACAAGTTACTAAAGTTACTACTTATCTTCATATCTATCGTAAGAAAATGTAAGGAAAATTCCTTAACTGGAATTAAGTGTCCAATGTTTGTCTGAGATTGTCCCTACAGTGAGGGGAGTTCTAAGGGGCCTATTAGGAGTCACCTGGGGCCAGGAAAAACTAATTCAAATCATATTTGTCAAACAGAGGCTAGGATCAAGCTTCAAAAGTAAATTGACTGCCTGATCAAAATGACTAATGAATAGAATTAGGCTATATTTGTTGGGAACAGGGAGAGGGTTTGAAAATCACTGGACAAATATTTATTAACAAAATCACTTTAATATGTCAAGTTAGATAGACACAAGTGACATCAGCACTTGGGCATATGTCTAATGAATGTCAAAACACTGAATCCAAGTGAAATGAGCAGAGACTTTAGAGTCTACCTGTGACAAAAAATACTGCCTTTTCAAAAATAGTTTAGAAAGTCTCTAAATAAAAGGATGGCTATTCCCCTCAACAAAGGAACAGCCAAACCTGGAGAAGGGAGATAATATGACTTCCAGTTTCCACATTTAATATTCATCAAAATAAAGGAACAAATCACACAAAGTGGAGCACACAACCCTTTCAAAGGGAAAGAAATCAATGGAAACCATCCTCAAGCAAGTCATGACTAAATTAACTGAGTTAAATATGTTCAAAGAGCGAAAGAAAAGCATGAACAAATAACTAAAAGGAACCAAGAAAACAACACAAAACACAATGACAATGTCAATCAAGAGGTAGAAATTTTAAAAAGTAAATGCTATGGACTAGTTCTCCCCCACCCCCCAAATCCATGTGTTAAAGCCCTAACGCTGATGTGGTGGCACTGGGAGATGGGGCGCTGGGAGCTAACTAGGTTTAAATGAGGTTGGTAAGGTGGGGACTGGTGATGGGGTTAGTGTTGTTCAAAATCAATATCCAGGAGACCTTCTTCCTCTCTGTCCCATCATGCACACAAGGAAGAGGTCACGTGAGTTGAGTGAGCTGCTGGCTGCCTGTCACCTAGCAGAGAAGGCCACAGAATGAAGCCTGCCTTGCAGACACCTTGATCTGGGGCCTCCACCTTCCACAACTGTGAGAAATAATTTTCTGTTGTTTACACCCAGTCTATGTATTGTGTTATAAAGCCTGAATTGACCAAGTCGACATCCTGGAGCTAAAAGTGCAGTACGTGAAAAATTCACTAGAAAACATTAACAGCAGATAGGAACAGGTAAAAGAAATAATCAACAATTTTAGGATAGAATTATCAAAAATTTCCAACTTGAAGAACAGAAGTATAAAAGCATGAAGAAAGGAGAACGGAGCTTATGGACCAAAAATTCAAGTAGACCTAACATCTAAGTGTCTTAGGAGTCCAAAAAGGAGAGCAGAGAGAAAAAAGGAGACTCAAAATTTGAAGAAATAATAAACAAAATCATTCCAAATTGTTGAAATAAGTGAATCTACACATTCAATAATTATTTGTTGAAATAAATGAATCTACCTATTAGGAAGCTCTGTGAACCCCAGTAGGATAAACTCAAAGACATCCACCCAGAAACAGCTGTTCAAAGAGATAATCTTGTACATTGCTGGTGAGACTACAAAGTGGTTAAAAATGGGGCATTTCCTGGAAAAGTTTAACAAAGGATTACTGTATGACCCTGTAATTCCATTCATGCATATCCCTCCATCAAAAACAGGTACTTGAATGAATACGGATACACACATGTGCTCATGAATGGATGAACAGATAAGCCAATTGTGATCTACATTCACAGCTGGACATCATTCAGCTGTAGAAAGAAATGAATGATTGATGCATGGATGAAACTTAGATGACCATGAAATGAACCTTAAAAACATTATTCTAAGTAAAAAAAGACACAAAAGATCACACATTGAATGATTCCATTTATATAAAATATCTGGAATAGACAAATCCACAGAGATAGAACCCAGCTTGGTGGTTACTAGAACCTAGATGAAGAATAAATTTAAAAAATAATGTGTAAGGGGTATTACCCTGGAGAGATGAAAATGTTTTAGAACTAGATAGAGGTGGTGGTTACACAGCATCATGAATGTTTCAATGCCACTTAACGATTTAAAATAGTTAATTTTAGAGTATGTGAGTTTCACCTGAATAAATTATTTTAAAAATAGACACACACTCATGAACTATGTTCTGAGGAAGGTGTGCAATAATTTCTTGCTATAGAATTGAAAAGAGCAGTTAGGACTGAAGACATATGGTAACCAGAGTCTTTGCACCATCTCCCCTACCACCCATCAGCACAGACAGTCAGGAATATTGGTTTGGTATGAACTCCTCCAGACACTGTGACTGTCAGTCTAACATTACAGCATGTACGGTCAACACCACACAGTAATCAGTCCGGTCCCTCTAGTTATGAGTGTGCCTGACAAACACTTTATATTCAGATGTTTCCTGTTCAGCAAACCATATACAACATGAGTTAGTCTGCTACTGTGCACCTCAATGGTTTTCTTAAGATTTGGGTTTTTTATTTTCTTAGGGCTAATATTCCAAACAGGTCCAATATGTCGTCAGTGATTTGAATTTCTTGGCAGAATTTGTAAAGCATTCATAAAAATGAGTTTGTTACACTACATGAAATTCTAATTATCTAATATGGAATTTGTTCCCTAGACTAAACCATCTTCCAAAATGTGTTTAAACTTTACAAGGTCATCATTAATAAATTTAAATCTGTATGTTTGTGACTCTGTGACTTTACTGTGACACTTCAGATGTTCAAAAAACTTCCCGTTTGTCATACAGGCCTTTCTCTATGAATACTGATAATAAAATGCCAAATAGAACATTTTAATGACTAACTGACACCTTTATTATAACAATCCTATTTAATCAAAGTCCTTAGCTGTTAACTAAGATATGTGATGTCACACTTCAGTTGACCAGTGTAAGTCATATTTAATAAAAGACTCGTCTTATCACTTGTTAGGAAATAGTATATATTATCCCATAACATTTTTTGGTGTGGATAAAAGAAAACAATGACATGGCTGATGCCCTTTCTTATTTCTTATACTCCTTCCTTATCAGCTTCATAGGGAAGCTAATTTCAAGCCCAACATATAAAACAAGCTAACAGATCAAAAAAATTCAGAGGCATTAAAAAAACTATAGGAAACATCATCATTCATTTTCCTTAAAATGTTTAATGAACTGTTAATGAATAAATTGTGTTCATTTTGAATTTATCCCATCTTCACTGTCAGAGGAAATTAAACTTTTAATTCCTTTTTAAAAAATATTTTCCTTCATCCTCTGTCCTTATAGACGTCTTTGCTGGAGTATCCCTGGAACTCTGTCTAAAGTCACACCCCTTCTGTTCTCATGATGTGGACACTCCTCCTTTTCCTCACAATACATATCCCTGGCGCTATGTTATATATTTACATATTTATTGTTTATCTGCCTGCCAAGATAGAAAATACATGTCCTGTGGTATTACAGGTTTTCCTGTTCACTGCTTAATCCCCATGACTTAGGATAATACCCAGTAAGAAACAGGTGTTTCTTGAAAGAGTTAGTAAATGACTTGTCTAAAATATTATGTTTTTTTGAATTTTTTATTTTATTATGTAAGCAATACATTGTAGAGGCATACCATGGTTACCTGATAACATATGTATGTTATGATATGATTTAAATTACATATCCATACATACACACATACATACAGTACGTATATTGAGAGGTGTTCAAAACTGTGAGGGTGGTTTAGAGACCAGCGCGCTAGAGGAGAGTCAGATTCAAATGTGCTGATCCCGCCAGGAGCAGGCATCTGAGTGTACACATGCAAATCTACCAGTCTCCATCTGCAGTTATCCAGCTGAGAGCCATTTGAGGATAGAACAAGCCATTTCCTGGGTGAATTCATCACAAACACTCCACCAGAATAGCTTAGAATATAGATGCTTCAATGACTAAAAGAACATTAAAGAAATATGGTCATTCCAGTGAGTCACAAAGCGTAATGAATAGAGATTAAAGAATAAAGGACTCCAAAAGGCAATCACAATAGGGAGCCTGTACAGTAAGGGGCCTGCTCCCAGGTGCGGAAAGGTGGAGTTTGGAAGGGAATGTCCAGGAGAAGGAGGGTGGCAGGTAATGGATGTTGGTACTCTGTGTGCTGACAGGACACTGGAAAATTACACAGTATTCAGTGGGCACTTGGACTTGGGAAGTCTATTGGTATAACCCCTTTGTTAAGCTTTTGAATTTGTCTAGTACCACATATCCTTCCAAGTAACCAACCTCCTCTCCCCAACACTCCCACCTCCCCCCAAAACAGCATAAAAACTGAAATACATTTTATTTCCAAATTGTCTTCAATGACTCCATATGTTGGAACTTAGTGATTTTAGTAACCAATGTACTTCTCTTCTGCCTTATAAATAAAAGTGACTGAAAGATAGTTTTTTTTATTTGTATTTTATTTTGGAATGAACTTACTGCAATTTAAGTAAATAAATCGATATTAAGTAACTAATTATATACATTTCTGTGTGCACTGTCTATAGTTTTTAATAAGATGGAACATATTTCTGAGTTTATCTTCAAATTTGCATGTCATTGACTAAACAGAAAAATAGTGCCACCCTTAACCAACAGATTTGGAAAACAGTTATTAATTGAAGGGTTAGAATATCCTGAGTCCTCACTTGAGTCTGTGAGGCAAATTCAGAAGACAAAGGCTTTTGATTGCTCTTAGCTGGCTACAGCACTCTTCATTAACTACTTTGTAGCTCTGTCATTTTTCTCTCCTTAGGCAGATTATCTGGTTTGTCATAGTCTGTAGTTTGATTATGCTTAATAACCAGTTCTAATATACGATCAAATATGTCAAATCTCCTTCCAAATGTATTTATTTATTCTGAATGCCAATTCTTTCCCCATTAGCTATACTGACATGAGCAATAATGGCAGACTATACCCTGACGTGGTGTTTTCTGGTTCACGTGTTTAAGTGCTGAGTGATGTAAGTTGAACGTCCCTCATCCAAACATCTGAAATCTGAAAAGTTCCAACCTCCAGAATTTTTTGAGCAAGACACTATAACTGGAAAATTTCACACCTGATCTCATACGACAGGCCAGACAGAACACAGGTGCACAACACAAAAGGTATCAGTGTCCTCAAGGGAAAAAGAGAATGACCGTCAAGTTGTGTGTTAGGGAATATATAAAACATAAATGAATTTCATGTTTAGACTTGGGTCTCATCCCTAAGACATCTCATTATGTATACACAAATATCCCTAAATCTGAAAAACATCCTGAAATTCAAAGCACGTCTGGTCCCAGGTGTCCCAGCAAATTGTCACTCAAACTGTAGCAACTACAAGTCTTCTCTGATGGGGTTTCTATGGATAAAGGATACGTTGGAGCCACCCCCTCCAAGATCAAAGATTTAAAAGTATTTATCCAGGTAAAAATACTCAGAAAGTATTTTTAATGGTAAGAAGTACAAATATTTTTAAATAAAGTGTTTGTTGTATCTCAGCCAAGTATTTTAAATACTTTAACAGCACATATTCTAAGTTGCTTTGTCAAATAGAACAGCATCATATCATATTTTGCTTCTTACATAACTCAATCAGAACACTGAAATTTATAAACGACACAGAATATCCCATCACTGCTACTCTGCTCCTATAGAAGTACAGTCCTTTTTCACTCCGTGGTGGTGATCCGTTCTGAGAAATGCTTCAGTGGGTCATGTGTGACTTCAGGAGAGTTACACAAACCTAGAGGCCGTAAGGTAGATGGCTTATAGATCCCAGTCAACAAAACTGGACAGCATGAGACTGTCCTGAATACCACAGGCAACACAGAAACAAGTAATGTGAAGTTGTGTTATAAAAGATAAAAAATAATACATCTTATAACAAATGGAGCTTGCAAGATGGAAAGTTGCTCTGGGTGAGTGAAAAGAAAGACCCAGGATGTTGCTGTAGACTCCCAAAGACTTCATAAACAACAGAAACTTGGGCTACACTAAATCTGTAAAAAACAAGATTTTCTTTCTTTAATAAAAATCTTAGCTTACAGTGACATTTTTAATTTATAAATGTTTTAAACTTTATAATTTCTTGACTTTTATAATAACACCTCGTGTGATACCTAAGCACACACACAACTGGGCAAAAATATTTTCTTTCTTTCTATGTTAAGTCCATAAGCCTTTTTTTCTACTTAACATTTTTATTTTTTACTTTTAAAACATCTTTTGTTATAAACTTTTTGTAAAAGCATTAGCCTACACCTTCCCAGGGTCAGATTTATCACTGCCACTGTCTTCCACCTCCACATCCCACCCCAGAAGAAGGATTTCAGGGCCAATAACACCCCTGAAACTGTCGTCTTCTGCAACAGCCATGCCTTCTTCCCGGAAGGCCTGCCTCTGGCGATTTCTTTTTTTACAGCCAAATGTTATTTTATTTTTCAAGTAAATCCTATGGGCATAATTCACCCTTATCTATGAAAATCACATTATTTAAAGAAAGACTGATGTACTTTTTTTTTAGTAAGTGGGAAGTATATAATCTAAAATTTTAATAAAATACAAAGTATGGCATAATAAATACATAACCAGTAACAGTGATTTATTGTCATTGTCAGATATTAAGTGCTATACATAAACTTGCACCAGACTTTCACAGGGCTGGTGGCACGGAGGTGTGTCTATATCGGCGTCACCCAAATCGTGTGAGGAATGCAGTTTGCTATGATAACATAATGACGGCCATGGTATCACCAGGAACACAGAGACTTTTCAGCTTCCTTATAATTTTATGGGATCCCCCTGGATAGAAAATGAAGTGAAGAAAGCTCTAGAATGCTGTCTGAGGTCAGAAAGCTCAGAAGCAACTTAGCTGAGAACTTGGACTCCAAACTGTATCTGTGGTGTCCAAATTGCCAACTGGCTCTTGTATAGGGTGACCAGATTCTAACATCTGTAAGGCGGGACAACATGGCACGGGGGCGGGGCGGGGGTGGGGTGGGGGCAGAGCCTGACTACCAGGCAAACTTTGAGAAGCTGTTCTCCATAATCACTTCTCAGCAATTATTTATTACAGT
>NW_003852429.1:15732058-15787934 GCF_000181295.1 Otolemur garnettii
TTCGTGCATTCTTTCCAAAAATCGGGACTTTTTTAAAACGCCGCGGGACGCGGGACAAATTGTTGAAAAGCAGGACTGTCCCGCCAAAATCCGGACATCTGGTCACCCTATCTTCATACTGCTTCTCAGTAGACCTGACTTTCTTAAGATTCGAGTGGAATATCTACGTTCTGCACTTACGGTGAGGACTGAAATGAGAAAATCTACAATGTTCAAGAAAGTGGCACTGAGGAAGGGAGGATACTCAGAGTTAGAACTGTGTGGAGCTTCCGAGTGTGTAGTGGTGTTGGCTGGCGCCATCCCCTGCCCTCCACCTCCATCCCTGACATCTCAGATCCCACCTGGGCTGTCCATCAAGTCTCTCCCCTGCGCACAGCCCATCAACAAACCACCCTTCCCCTCCCTCACCCCAGTGACAGGCGCTGAGCTCCCTCCAGGGCTCAGGCCCTCAGGCTGCCCAGGTGCTCAGGGCTCCTCCCCATAAGGAAAACCAGAGAAACCTGAGGCGGGGCAGGAGGACACTCACTAATAAATGCTTGGCTTGAGAACTGAAGGGCTCATTAGTTTTGAACCACATTACTGATTTGTTTGTTTGTTTGTTTTTAACAATCAAATGTTGTTTTATTTCTGAACTAAACCCTATGGGCATGGAATTCACCTTATTGGTCAAAATCAGATTATTTAAAGAAACACGGCTTTAAAACTTTCTCAACAGTACTCACAGAAACTACCGGTTATCTCAGCTATTTTGCAAGTTAGTACTGTGAACTGTCAGTATAAATTCTGAAACAAACTTTGACTGAGTTCCTTTAAGATGCAAGAACTTGAACAACTGAAGAAAAATCGTTGCCAAAAAACATTCTGAAAATGGTTCAGCAAGATACGGGGAACATTCAAAACACTTTATTTTTATTTTCTTTTTTTTTTAGACAAACCAGTGCCCATTTGGCTCTATTTTCAATTTCACATACATTTTCCCATCTAATTTAATAAGACAGAATTAACAAAAAAAATGCACAATATCATCAAATTAATAACAGTCCTCCAAACTGTATTTTCTCTGCCAGGAAAACACACTGCCAAGAGCACTTGCAAAGCCTCCAATTGCAGTTTCCTATTTGATCCATGAGCGTGTTTAATTTTTTTAATTTTCCTTGAATGTATCAGAAGAACAACTAGGAGATAACACTAACCTAATGGCATTAAGCACAGTTCCACTTAAATTTGTTCAGAGCTTATTTTGTGTGGCTAACATTTTAAAGGCTATAGGGTGAAGACTCATCAGTAGATCCAAAAATCTATGAAAGTATAATGTGCTACCTGAAAGATCACTGGGACGGGAGACAGGGCAAAGATGAGGGCAGTTTTATTTGCTAGCTTGCTTGGAAACTAGCATTGCCTCAAAAAAAAAAATAATTTCATACAAGCTCTTATTTCAAATTGTTGGTTTCAGCAACACCAAGAAAATTCGAAGATAAAAATGTTTCCCTTTAAATTCACAAGCAATATCTCTAGATTCGGTTTGTCAGGGAACCTTCCTGGTAAAAATGCACGAATGTGAAGGTCTGTGCAGGAGGAGAGAGAACATTACCAGGTATAAATGATTAACGATATATTTTTAGAGAGCAGCAAGAGCTGCTCCCAACAAGTAAGTGATGGGGGGCCAAGTGTTTGCCAGTGAGATTCCAAGACAGGGTGAGGTGAATGTCAAGGCAAAACCAACAGCACAAAGCCTGGGGCAAGTCGTCTCCTGAAGTGACAATCAGGCAGAAGCATATGGAAAATGGTAGAAAATGAATGCGGCACTATTAGCCACCAGTCAGAGCCACATAGATCAGACCACATTCTTCTCACTGCTTAATAGAGTTGTGATAGAAAATTCAAATGACAATGACATTCATGTGGAGCATCCCTGCGCGTCTCCGTCTCCATAAGGACGTTTGCTCCCCAGCTTCCCTGGGGTACTCTTCTGGGCTCCATTATAATTTGATTATCTCCTCTCCGTGAAGGCAGGCTCTGTGGGAAAACGAGACTGGGCTTTTCTTCTGCCTTTAACTCCAGTGTTGAGGACGTGGGAAGTGCAACGCAAATGTCTGTGGGATGCTTTAAAGACTAATTTAATAAAGAAAAGAAGCAGTATTTTGCCAGTGTACCGGTAAAATCACTGAAATTTTACAAATTTCTTATATCTCCTTCTCCTTTTACTCTCTCTGAAATGAGGTATGTCCCTGAAGTTATTCCATTTCTAAAACTTAAAGGGGAGGGTATCTGACCTGAGAATATTAAATGGGTGGGGGGAGGAATTTGTCTTTCATTTTCCCCAAGAAGGCAGCCAGTAATTCCCAAAAGACTAGATTTCTGAAAATGTGATTCACACAAAGAAAAAAAGAATCAGAAGACCTCAGAAGTTCTGGAGAAAGACGAGGACAGTCAGAGTGACAGACCAGGAATCTGAAAGCAGGTTCTGCCTATCAGGCAAACTCAAACTGGAGCTGAACCCATTTGCTGCGTGATCTCCTGCTTTAATAACAGGGGTTATTTTTATATTTTAATAATGACCTTGGAAGTTATTTAACAGATGGTTACAGGGAATAGACAGAATGAATTATTTTTGAATATATTATAGCCACATGGATGTTACCTTGCATATCTTATAAGTAAAATAAGAAACAGGACACATGTATAAATGTCTTCATGGAGTCACACAGGTCAAATTGTTATCTAATTCTGTGAGAAATTCTTGAACAATTAAAGGAAACACGTATTACAGTAAAAGCCTTCTGTTACCCACGCAAATGTGTCCCAAACTGTAATCAAAATCATTTCTGTATTCATGCACTGAAGTTCGGGCAGACTTAATAGACAAAGTTTTGAATGTAATAAGTCCCCCAAACACACACACACACATACACACAGACACATTTACACATTATTTTTAGACATACAAACATTTATAACTACAGTCCAGAGATTTTCCATATATGTTTGCCTAGCTTTTTCTAATGATCTCAGCTTATGTATCTACAGCAAGAACCCCAAAACCAGGGAATTAACATGGGTGTATTTATATTATTTGAGTAAAAAAGTTTATTGAAATTTTACTAGATTTCCCCCAATGTCCAAGTTCTGCTCTGGGATCTAAGGCAGGACCCCATGCCGTATTCAGGTATCACATCTGTCTTACTCTCTCCTGTGGTGACAGTCTTTACTCCCTCCTCATCTTTCATGATCTTGACCCTTCCGATCAGCACTCTTCAGTGACGCTGCAGAATGGCTCTCATTTGGGGTTTGGCTCTTAGTGTTGTGATGTTCTGCTCAGGGACATGATGTGGAAGTGTTTCATCATTGGTGATGTTCACCTTGAGTTCACAGTCAAGGTCACATGTGCTAGGTTTCTCCATAGTTACTACTATTTTTCTTTTGTAATTGGCCACCATCTAGAGGGAAATACTTTCAGCCTATGCTAATATCCTATTTTTCCTGAAACTTTCACTAATGGATTTTAGAACACATATGTGGATCCTCCCTGCAAAGAGCAATTTTATATTTCATCTGTTTCTTCGATAGGTATGTTAACATTAATTGGGATAATTTTGTAAGGAAGAGTTGCTCCTCCTCATTCATTTATTCATTTAATTATTTATTCGTATCACTATCTTGCTATGGATTATTTTTCCCCAAATTACAGCCCAGTTCTATCACTATTGGGTTACTCAATGGTGCTACCCTTGGCCTTTGGGAATTTCTTTAGATTTCCTCCCATGTTCTTTGGACAAATCTCTTATCCTATTTGAAAACTTCCTTATTTTCTGGAATCACAGGAAGTTTCAGGCTTATCTTCTATTTCCTTGTCAGAGCCCTAACATCAGTCATTTCTTGAAAGCACCCTGGCTCCTGTTCTTGGAGAGTGGTATTTAGAAAAAGACTACTTCTAAGAATTGGAAACGAACAAATTTATATTTTAAAAATAAAATATTTTACACAAACCCCATAAAATAAAGTTGCTCTCAAATTAATTACTGAATGTGCTTTGAGCTAATATTAGATTAACTAAATAGTAAGGGGTAGGTTATTTTCTTGCATTTGAGAATCAAGAGATTTGACATCTAGATAATTACAGAATGGAAATCTTAGCATGAGCCACAAAAGTTTAGGCAGACAAACTAATGTGAACGTTGAACTAAAATCTTGTTTCACTGGGACTAAAAAGGTTTCAAGGAAAATCACTTAAGTATACCCCACAGGCGTTTAGTCAGACTGGTATGCATGTGTGAGTGTGTATCAGGGAACACCTGGGAGGTGTGGGAGGTTATGGGGACACTAAAGGCTTTGCTATGAGATAGTCAGATAGTAGAAGTCCTGCAAAATTATCTTCCTAATTTTTCTATTTTTGGTTTCTGGGATGCCCCTTTATTTAAGTTATGGGAAGAAGTTTTATGAAGAAGACCCCAATGGCAATAGCAACAACACTACAAATAAATAAATGGGACATGATCAAGCTAAGAACCATCATGCATAGCTAAGGGTACAATAACTAAAGCAAATAGACGGCCTTCAGAATATAAGAAGGCATTTGCATGTTACAACTCTGACAAAGGCCTGATAACCAGAATCTGCTGAGAACGCAAAGTAGTCAATAAGAAAAAAGCAAATGACCCTCTTTATCACTGGTCAAGAGACATGAACAGAAAACTTCTCCCAAGAAAACAAACGGCCAACAAACACAGGAAACAAAATGCTCATCATCCCTAATCATCAGAGAAATGCAAATCAAAACCACGATGAGATCTCACTTAACCCCAGGGAGAATAGCCCACATGACATAGCCTAACTTTAGTAATGCTTCAGCTACTGGAACGAAATTCAGAACAGGACTTATGACTCGAATGCATTCCTAATAAAGTTTTTTTTTTTTTTTTTGAGACAGAGTCTCATTATGTTGCCCTCAGTAGCATGCTGTGCCATCTCAGCTCACAGCAACCTCAAACTCTTGGGCTTAAGTGATTCTCTTGCCTCAGCCTCCCAAGTAGTTGGGACTACAGGCACCCACCACAATGCCTGACTATTTTGTTGTTGTTGTTGCAGTTGTCATTGTTGATTTTAGCTGGCCCGGGCTGGGTTCGAACCCATCAGCTTTGGTGTATGTGGCCAGTGCCCTACCCACTGAGCTACTGGTGCCACCCATGGGCTATTTTTTTTTTTTTTAAGTTTCTCAAGTTTCTCTAATTTCTTGCAATGTCTCATGGTAAAGGTGCAGAACAGACAGGTATGTTCACAGCCTTAGGGGAACTTCCCATGGTGGCAACTGAGTCAGGAAGAGTTTTGCCCATACAAGAAAAAGGTTTTGCTTCTTAGTTCATGAAAGATACTAGGAATTCCTGGGAATTCCTCTAAAAGTTTGCAGGGGATGGGAGGTTTCACTGGGACAAGTATGGAATTATGAGTTCCCAAAATTTGTACATAAATTTTAATTGATTCCATCCTTACTGTCTGGTAAGGTTTGAGTATCCTCAGGTTATAGTATTAAAGGCTATGGCTCTACAGAATTAAAAATATAACATTCAGAATTCCTATTCTGATAATTATTTATGCTAAAGTCTCATTTCTCTCATCTCCACTCAGTGAGAAAGCCAGATTTTAAATTGAACTAGAAAATCTCCAATCCAGAATAAAGACATGACATGAATATATTCCCTGAATTTGCAGCCTCGGGCCCCAAATTTAATCAGATGTGCTTGTAGTTTCATTAAACAAGGTGAGCTGCCATTCACAGTGTTGCTTTAACTAAGCTCATTTGGACAATTAGAACGATTCATAGTAGTATCTGTGTTATTGATAAATGACAGGAAATAGGCACACTTCACACGTGTGCTTTATTTCTTGCCATTTCCAAAGTATCTGCACTTAGTTGTTCATGAGGAAAAATAGAAAAATATTATTGTCATCTTACATCTTAACTTTAAGCTAAAATTTCATTCTATTTGACTATTTTAATAATTGCCATTTCATTACTAATGGATCATGGAATGAAATACCAAGGTTTTGTATCTAAACGGCCATGACAAATAATGCAATTGACTTAATAAACAGATTGATGCAAGGTCTTATATTCATGATGGTTTACCGTCTGCTGGCAGCTTTAAAATGTATTAGCTAAAATATGGCCTTAACAAGAAGAAGAGATTAACTGTTCAAATGTTAATTTATTTCAATAAATCCCCCAAAGCTAGAAGAATAAATATTTAGAGCAGTTGAAATTCAGGTGCATGCTAAACGCGTTAGATTCATATTATGTAACAAATCTTTCTCATGTTTTTTTTAAAATTTACCAGGTTAATATTTATAAAATGGGATGCTAGACTTCAGAGTTTTCAAAATACCCAACAAATTTTGCAATATTTGCTTGTTTCCTTGTATTCCTCTTCTTTTTTGTCTGTGTTGTATTGTAACTTTTTTTCCTCCTTGGATACCAATTGTCTCTATAAAATCTAACCAAGATTGCTGAGGGTGAGTTTTTCACTTTAATTCCTTAATTTATGTTTGTGGTTTCTCACTTTTCTGCTCTATTCCATTTACAGCCTCTCCTACACATTTATACACATGGAGTCACTTTTGTTTATCCAGTAATTCATATAACAAAAGGGAGGACCGTTGAGGACTCTGATATGAAGAATTAAAAAGTAAAAAAGTGAAAGCAATAGCTTCATAAGATGCTAGTTTTTAATCTATAGGAAATATGTGACATATGTTAAAATTATTGAGATATAATCAGTAACATAAAATAGTGTTCTCCAAAATATGGACGACAAAGAAAGTCCTACAAAGAGAAAATGAACCCTTCTATTCTAGATTTGACTCTGATATTGCTTTCTATGTATTCTCAAAAGAAATTGTATTCTCATCAGCACTGTTCCTTAAGTGAAAATGCTATGTGGAATTATCTATGGTGAGTTTACATTATGTACGTCTTCTATGTAATTACTTATTAGAATGTAGTAATTTCCTTTATTTCACGGCATTTTTTTAACAGAATGAACTACACAAAATTAACATGTTTTGTCCACTATTGTTAACAGTCCATATTTGACATTAGTTATTTTCTCATAAACATCCTAAGAGCTGTGGCAGACTCCCAGTAAGAGATCAGTTCAACAGTCAAGAACAGCTAGAAAATCTGGAGCATGATATCTGTTTACATTACTAAAGGCAGGGTGTCATGGGCGCAATGTTCGTCCAGTCCAAAACTCAAGTTGAAACTTAATCATCAATGTGGTGATATTGACCAGTGGGGCCTTTAAGAGGTGATGGGGCAGCCATCATGAATGGATGGGTCTCTTCATGGATTAATAGGTCAATGGGTTAATGGATTAATGGGTTATCATGAGAGCAGAACTGATGGCTTTGTAAAAATGGAAGAATGCCCTGAGAAAGCCCGCTTAGCGCCCTCACCGTGTGGTGCCTCTCACAACCCCAAGACTGCAGACAGTCCCCACCAATGAGAAGGTCCTCACCAGATGTGGCCCCAGACCTTGGACTTCACAGCCTCTATAAGTGTAAGAAATAATCTCCCTTTCTTTATAAATTACCCAGTTCTAGGGATTCAGTTATAAGCAACACAAAACAGACTATGATGGAAGTTATTGAGGATGTAAGGATTTCAAAACCCCAAATTTAGGAAAGATTCAAGACTCAGAAGTGAGCCCTTTATCTGAACCCTCTTTTTTTCCCTTTTCCCTATTTGTCTCGAAGCATTTGTTGAATTGTAAGCTGTGGTGTACTGGTGGTTAAAATGAGAGGTAAGTGGCCTCCAGGAGGGTGACAAAATACAACTTTGGGAGCTCCAGTGGGAACGAGGGGGAACAAATTCAGTTTAGAATCCAAAAAGGAACATGAGACCTGGCGAACATCTCAAGAGTACCAAGTATAGACCAGGTTAAAAAGTCAGACCAGAAGAAATCAATCCCAAACCTGTGTTCCAAACCATATAAACTTCACTGGACTAAGGTGATCCTCCCCTAACTAATAGATCTGTGAAAACAAAATTAAGGACCAATAGTTAATATTTGTGGCTTGGCAAGCCACACATGGTTCCTACCACACATATACTTTAAACACAGGCAGGCGCACACATACAGTTTAAACATGTAGAAAACATTCTTAGATTGAGGGTTGTGCAGAAGGATGCTGTGGGCAGACTCGGCCTTCAGGATGTAGTCTGCCAGCTTCTGACCTAAAGCCTGGAGCGAGCATCCAGGGCATGCTCCAGATCCTTGCCAACACTTATGATTTGCCATTTTGTTTTGCCATGATGTTGTCTGCTTTTTCTGTAGCCAACCTGGTGGGCATGAAGTGGTACCTTATTGTGGGTTTCTTGATATCCCTAATGACTGATGATTTTTTTTTTAATGTGTTGTTGGCAATTTGTGTTTTAGAGAAATGTCTAAGTCAGTCCTTTCCCAGTTTTGTCTGTCCTATTGTTGTTGAGTTTTAGGATTCCTTTATATTTTCTGAGTATTAAATCCTATCACAAAACTGAAAAGAAAATTACAACAACAATTAACCAAGAGGAAAAAAAAAACGGAGCTACCTACACGTCTGCTTTATGCATTTTTCCATAGGTGTATTATATGTCAACCAAAATTTTATGAGCTAACAAAAAAAAAAAAGCATCTGGATATTTTTGTAATACCTGGAATTATTTTGGTTTCACCTTGTTTCATGTATGAATGTTTGAGATTCTTGTTTTTACTGCTAAAGAGTCAAAAATATCTGAGTTGTTTAAATCAGATTTCTCAAGTTCTGAAAAGCCATAACACTCTCAGACTCAATACCATCTAGTCTTAATTATTGAAAACTCCACAGCAGTACAGGTTATTTTTCGGAGGTCCCATTTCTGGCATGCAATTACATAATCCATTACTATGCTAATCCTTTCTCAAGGGATGAAATTCATGAAGGATTAGCTGTTCTCTTCAATAAATTGTATCTTCCTCTTGAACAATTTAATTTGGAAAAAGGCAACTCAAAAATATAGTGGATGTTTCCTGTTAGCAGACTCAGATTTTTTTTTTTCTAGGAGATAAAGAGTTGACTAGCCAAAAACTATTATATTTTTAGTAACTATATCTTAAATTATTTCCTTATTTTAGTATATTTACTGTCAGGGTCCTTTAGAAAAATAAAACACAAACTACTCCTCTGAGTTCTATTTTTCCTTCAAGATATATAAATAGTTAGAGACATATTCACAATTTCTTCTGAATATTGAGCTTTATAACCATGTCATTTATCCCATATGATTGAGGAGAGATAGAAATGGATAATTATGTATCTAAAAATCCAGTTCGATTACATTAGTATCCTTAATATTGCAGAGACATGTTCCGGGAGCACTAACCTTCTCAAATTAGGCACCTCGTGTTTCATCTGATTACCTGCTTATATTTCATCGTCACAACTGGTTCCTTCACAATGGATGTGAAGCAGTAGAATCATAAATATGGAGCTACAAATTTTGTAAATGCAAATTAGAATTTTGGCTAAAAATTTTTAGAAAGATATAGTTTTAGTTTTGGGAGTCATTAGCAAACAGATGCGAGATAGAGCTGTGAAAATAGATGAATCTTCTGAAAGCATAGCAGAATGCCTTAGGCTTGCCTTGTACTTTACAGAACCGTCAGTGTTCAGAGTGTTGGACACGCGTTATCTTGACTGATTGCAGCCATCTCCAGAATTAACAAAGAAAATAGGAAAACGCTCATTTTATAACTGAAGAAACAGTTTAAGGGATTTAATTACATTCGTTATAAAAGTTTCAAACGTGGACCCATGACTAGAATTCCTATTTTCTAATTCCTATTCTACTGCTCCTCAAAAAACTTGAAAAATAATTACACGTAAGAGCAGGAGAAAAATCCAATTAAAAGCAACAGAGTTAGCTGAGAAAGTGGATCCACAGGATGCCAGGAAGCCAGGGGAGCGGAGTGTCAGCCAGATGGCAGTGATAAGATGCCAGTTGCTGGAGAGCCCGGGCGTTGTCACCTGTTTAGTCCTGTGCAAATGTTATCTATTGTTTATCACTGTTGTTATTATTCTATGAACACACCAAAGACCATTAGAAAATTACGAACACGGGCTAACTTCTAGAAATTAAATGCAAACATCTTTGAAGGTCTTATTGGAGTCCTTTTCTGAATACAAAATGTCAAGAACCAAATGAGGCTGTTCAGTATACACGGGCATAACAGCTACTAAAATGAGTGCAACCAGGAGTGTTCAATGCCACAGTTGTCTGAACAAAACCAGCATTTCCATTCAACCTCTGTTCCCTTCTCCAGTCATAGCCTCACACTCCCGGGATAGCTGGGCCTAAGTCAGTAACCATTCTCCCCCTTACTGCTGAGTCAGAGGCACTTCCTTATGGCTCTGAGCACTTTGCTTTGGGGACCAAACAGAAGCATGATGTTTTTTCCTTCACTATTTTTGGGCTAATTGTATTAAAGAAAACAACACAATAAATAATAAAATGTCACCTTTATCAATAACTTGCTAAGAAAGAACTTCAGGTAGTCAGTTGCTTTGGCACAATAGAGAAGTTAAAATCACTGGCTGACTATCAGTGGGATTTCTGAAACAAACAGCTTCATCGTATTCTCATTCTTCATTGGTTTATCAAAGTTTTAATCTTATTTACTCATATGAAGTCGCAAAGTCTTCTGCTTACACTTTAAATATTGGCATGAGGGGATGATGGTGTATCCAGGAAACGACAGCTCTAACCAGTGAGGTTGGCAGGAAAGCGCATGGGTCCTGCGTCACCTCACGGAATGGCCAGGGTAACTGACACGTTCCCAGTGACTAAAACACAGCAGTCAGAAGGAAAGAAATGCTGATGCCCAGAGCAATGTGCGGGACTCCCACAGACTGTACAATGAGAGAAAGAAAGAAGCCAGACACAAAACCAAATACAGTGCATATTACTCTATATCTAGAATTCCGGAAAAGGAAAAAGAGTCGAGGGTAAAAACATTAGAGCAGAGGCTGAGTCTGGAGGCTGGAGTCCCTGGGATTGACGGGGAGGTAATGAGAGGGAAACCTGGAGAAGGGGAAAATGTTCTCTGTTGTGAGAAGGAGAAGGTCACAGTGGAACTAGCCATTTGTCAAGCACTGCACTGCTAATACACATGCATCTCGTTGTATGTAAGTCTTACCATAAACTCTGTCCAAGAATAATGAATTGGGCAGGAGGGTGGGGAGTGGGCGGAAGCACAGATGAAAGGCAGGAACGGCAGGATGGTGGCACTGGTGCCGTTGGGCTGTGTGAGCATGGAAATTCATTAGTTCTATTCTTACTCTTTTGTATATATTACAAATGTTCTAAAACTATAAATTAAAAAATAGCAATTGTTCATGATATCCAAAATAGTTTTTCTAGGGGCCAGGCACAGTGGCTCATGCCTTTAATCCCAGCACTCTGGGAGGCCAAGGGGGGTGGATTGCTGAGCTCAGGAGTTGGAGACCAGCCTGAGCAAGAGTGAGACTCTGTCTCTAAAAACAGCCCGGCGTTGTGGTGGGCACCTGTAGTCCCATCTGCTTGAGAGGCTGAGGCAAGAGGATAACTGAAGCCCGAGAGTTTGAGGTTACTGTGAGCTATGACACTACAGCACTCTACTGAAGTGACATAGTGAGACCGTATCTCAAAAAAATAAAACTAAAAGTTTGGACCATGAAAACAGCGTGGTCCAATCTCTCACACTGGATTGGGGTTATAGAACCAAATCACAAAAATATTTTCCTCCTCCACTGTGGCAGGTGTACAAGGCTTGTGGATCACATAGCAACAGTCAAAGCCAACTTTTCTATTCCACAGTCATTTGTTTGGTTTGAATTCTGGCAATGATTTTTTTTTTTTTTTAAGATGGAGCTTCAGGCTATTGCCCTGGGTAGAGTGCTTGGCATCATAGCTCACAGCAACCTCCAACTCTTGGGCTTAAGCAATTCTCTTGCTTCAGCTTCCTAAGTAGCTGGCACTATAGGAGCCTGCCACAATGCCTGGCTATTTTTTGGTTGTAGTTGTCATTGTTATTTGGCAGGCCCAGGCTGGATTCGAACCTGCCAGCTCTGGTGTATATGGCTGGCACCTTAGCTGCTTGAGCTACAGGTGCTGAGCCATGATTTTGTTTTTATTTCTACAAATGGTGACATGGAGAAGGGAGGGGAAGGGAGGGGGGTGGGTCGATGGAGGGTTGGTAGGGGGACCACACCTATGGAGCATATTGCAAGTACAAGTTGGATCTATCAGGTGTAGAACACAAATGTCTTAATCCTGTAATTGGGTAAATGAGGTGAAGGCTATGTTGATTAGTAGGATGTAAGCACTCTGATTTATACAAATAATCAACATGTTGAATCCCATAATGGCATAAATGTATTTATGATCTATGTACAAATGACTTAATAAAAAATAATAAAATAATAAAAAAATAATAAATGGGTACAAATGGTAAAAAAAAAAAAAATAAATGGTGACATGGTATCAATGATGAAATCTGGTATTTCACAAATTTGCAAACACTGAAGGTTGAATAAATTATCATTTACAAATTTGGGAGCTAAGGGAAATGGTTCTGATCATGTTCTGTCAATAACAGTGACTATAACAATAACAATAACAATAATACTTTATTTTAAATCAAGAATTGGTTTTTAAAAGTAACCCGATGATTTTACTAACTTTTATTTTAAAAATATCATGTCATTTCCATGTTAAATCTCACCCCAAAGCCCTGACGTTACATGTTGTTCCTTAATAAAGTAAATATTTTTACAAGTCTATTTACTTTGACCCACTCTTTCCAGCAAAGCCAGGCCACATCTGGGGCACTTCCTCATTTTTACTGGCAGCTTGTCCACCTCGAATGAGAGGAAGCCCTTTAGGTCTGTTGTTCACAACCTTCACTGCCATTAGAACCACCTGGGGAGCTTAGAAAATCCCAGTTCCAAGGCCTCATCCTTTTAAATAAAACCCAGTGAAATCAGGACCTTGGGGAGGGGCCAGACATCAGCATGTAATGCTTCCCTGATGGCTCAATGTATAGAACCCGTGGCTCCTGAGCGTCCTTATAATCGGTGCTTCACATTCTCCCTCGCTCATGAGAAAGGGTGTCTGGTTTTCTGTTCCATTTACCATGACAACCACATTATTACTACCTATATTAGAAATATGCCTGTTACTTGGGACAGAGATGGAGATCAGAGAGAAGAAGGGAAAAACTGTGGTTTAATTAATTCTTCTACTCCAACTAGGTAGGGAAAAAATGAACTGAAGGGGAGTATCATATTTCTTGATTCATTTGATTGATTCACTTGAATCGTATTTCCTTGATTACTTTTTCTTTAAAAATAGTTTGGAGCTATAATGGCAGACACTGAATTTGATGACAAAAATTAAATTGAAGTCCCTACCAGTTTTTTAAATCATTCTTTGTAGCCCCATACGCAACCTACCCTTGAACAACTGAGGGAATTAGGTATTCTTTGACATAAGTAATACGGTTTTATGACTAACTGCTGAACAGCACTCGCGATACATTTAGAAAAAAAGAAGTCTTCTTTCACTTTAGACACATATTTTAAGTGGATATTAAAATTTGCTGTGATTAATAAATGTGGGCAGTTAATTACTTGAAAATGATATTTTAGACTATAACCTATGATGTAATTTATAAGTATCATTAATGCTATCATAGTCATCTTCTAAAGACTATTAATATCATGAAATACACGCCATGTTACACTCCTCATAATACCAATGTTATGTGTGTGGGGGGTGAGGAGGTAAATGCAGTATTTGTTTTGCTAATGCCGTTGTAGACCTGCATTATTTCTTACCCAGGAAATCACTGGAAACCTCACGAGATTTCTGTATCACTTTCCTGAGTTTTGTATCTATCCCCTCCCATACTTCATTTCTTTACTGTTGCTAGCAATCCTAACTAAAATTGTAAAAAGAAATTGAGAAATATTTCTAACGACATGAAAAACTGCCAACAATTTTCTATAAGTTATAAAATGTTTCTAAAAGTTAATAGATAAAGGGCATGAAGCAATAATTTGAATACAGGTGCCTAGATAGTAATTGGAAATATATTCGACCTTGTGCACAATTAAATCAAAACAGTATCTCTCTTAAAATCAATCCTGAATACGGAAAATATTTATTAACCAACAGATTTTTGCAACACTACTCACATTAGCAAAAGATGGCTCCCTGATTGCACATGACCTCAAGCCAACGCCCATACATGGGTACTCAGACAGTCCTTCTCTCCCTGCCTTGCCTCACAGGTCTTTACACTTAAACTCTGTCCTACCTGCCCGTTATTTTAGATCCTGTTTAGGTGTTGAATTTATTTGATTTCTAATTCAATGCAGAATTCGAGTATGGATTAAATATGTTTTGTCTGCCTATGTATTTATCTTTTATAATCACACCATTCCAATAGAAATGTGCCTATTTATTTATGAGACAGAATCTCACTTTGTTGCCCTCAGCAGAGTGTCATGGCGTCACAGGGGGAGGGGTGGGGAAGGGGGGTGGAGGAAGGGTGAATGGAGGGATCACCTCTATGGTTTATCTTTCAAGAGTACAAGTGAATCTTTCTAAAAGTAGAATATGAACGTCTTAACACAATAACTAAGAAAATGACATAAAGGCTATGTTAACCAGTTTGATGAAAATATTTCAAATTGTATATGAAAACACCACACTGCACCCCATGATCGCATTAATGTACACAGCTATCATTTAATAAAAATAAATAAATAAATAAAACATAAAAAAAAGCAACCTCAAACTCTTGGGCTCAAGCGATTCTCTTGCCTCAGCCTCCTGAGTAGTGGGGACTACAGGTGCCTGCCACAATGCCTGGCTATTTTTAGAGGTGGGGGCTTGCTCTTGCTCCGGCTGCTCTTGAACCAGTGAGCTCGGGCAAGCCACCCTCGTCGGCCTCAGAAATGCGCCTAGTTAATGCTCCTTTCAACTAATCAGGGAGGTCATTAATGGTGAGTACGGCATCTCATTCATTTTCACATCTATCTGAAGCTGGCCCTCAAAAAATGCCAGTGAATGGATAAACAACACAACAAAAGGAGCGCTTCTGTTTGTTGAAATGCTTTCTCTGTAGGCAGAAAAGGTTAGAGACAACAGACGCGAACAAAGCAGTTTTCGGAACAATGTCGCTCACCCCTTCTGGCCTCCGCTGCACACTGATTGGCGTACAGAGTTCACGACCACTTGGATGACAACCAGAAACACTCCTGCTTCTAAATGCCAAAGCAAGTGACCACAGTCATTTCACTGTTTCAAAAATTCTGAGCCAAAATCCTGAGACGACAAATAAAGACTGCCATGTAGACAAGAGAAGGGAAGGCAGAGTTGATGGTTTGACTCAGGAAAGCACGAGCTGGCGTGTAACGAACCAGCATCATCTGATGAGTGGTCAGTGCAGAGGTTACGGCAGGGCGGGGTGGACGAGAGTTTGATCCGAAGCCGTGTCCCAGGATGAGGCCTTCCTGTGGATGCTGGGCCCTGGCAGACAGAATCGGCCTGCTTTGGTGTGATCATTCCCAAGTCTGAGTCTCAGTTCATGTTTTGCTCGCCAGAGAACTGACTATAATCTAGTTGGAGCACATAGAAATTCCTCTCTAAAAACACGTTGTTAATTTAATGGATTTCACTATTATGTGGCTCAAATTACAGCCTCGTATTTATTGTGGCATGGAGAATTTCTTTCATAATCAGTTCATCCTCTGAGTTTTAGGGCAGCAGAGATTCCTCTTAAGCAATCTCACACAGCCATTTTATTTCTCGTTTCAAAAGCGAAGTCTGCAGACGGATAATCTCCCCCTGCCCAGATGTCAGCTCCACCAGGTGCTTTGATTCATGAGCTCCCAGCAAGTCGGAATGAAAACACAGAGCTACGTTTTATTTGCTTTTTGTTTTTGACTTTGAATGTTAGGTATCAAGATGTGATTTTTTCCGAACACATTGAAAAAAAGAAGTAAATATTCTTTTTTTTTTGGTTAATGGTGTTTTTACATCAAAATCTCACCATAAATTTCATCCCACCAAATGTAAAGCAGAGGGGTGACTCACTGGACATGAAAGTGGGGCTGAAATAGCAACAACCACCACCCCAAATCCCTGGCTTTTTTTTTTGTATTGAGTTACATAAATGCAGATATTAACAACCTCATCATAAAACACAGTAAAATTACCTACAATTATTTAAGACCATCTATGAGTGAAAACGGGACTGAGAAATTAGAAAATGTTGCTAAAGAAAAAAATACAAGGCATCAATCTGATAAGAAAACAAGTCAGTGCTAGCCAAATATCCTGAAGGACATCATACCACTATTTTTTTCTAAGAAATAAGAGAGTTCTTCAGCCGTTCTCATCTCCACTATCGGTACTGTTCATATTATTTTTGTTTGAAGGTACATCGGCTATAGTCTACATAAGAAGAGGAACACACAAGGATGTCTCCTGGTACAGAAAGAGCATTCCTGTTCCCTCCCAGCTTGCTTCCTTATGAGATAAACATGTTTACTATCTGATTTAAAGTACAATTAAAACCACATGTCAATCTTAAAAAACCTGCCTGAAAATTTTTTAAAAATTGATGTTGCTTCTTTAATCTGACAGATATTAAAACATATAATATCTCAGAATTTATAAACCTTCTAATGAACAGAACACCTTTTGGGGGGGATTCTTAGGTTTACTTGCTTAGATATGAAGATATTAGAGAAAAAAGAGTTTTTTAAGACTAAATTGTATTTAACTATTAAATTTTATGATAATGTCTTATATAATCATAATTACTCGATAGAATCTTAAAAATTATTAAAAATCAGACTTCTGATTTTAAGATGGCAACATTCAAACATTTTCAACCTGTTTTCTGCACTTAGCCATCATAACAATAAATTCAAGGAGAATCAGAGTAGAAACCTATATCTTTAATGAAACTCAAGACACTTAAAATCCAGAATCACAATGCATAAAGAAATAAAAGCTAATGGAAAAGTGGTAAGTGACCTCACACAGTGAGAATGTTTAACTCAAATTATTGCCCACAGCACTGAGTTGGGACAGAGAACTCTGGAAAGACACCAAAATTTCCCTCCACCAATGAGAGATTGTCCAATTAGCATTTTTAGTGTCTAACTCTTAATTTAAAAAAATAACAGTATCACAAAACATTTGTGGAAAGTTCCTTACTTCAAGAGACTGACATTTAAACAAACCAACCAAGAAAACCTTGGAAAAATTGTCATATTAACAGGAGGCAGAAGAAGATGGCCACACCTCAGAAACTGATATTCCTAAGAAATAAGAGGACTCTTTTTGAATAGGGACCAACTCCCACGAATAGAAACTGGAAAAGAAGAAAGATCTTTAGAAAACTTAAAATATAGTAGCTGGAATCAAAGAAATAGAATGAAAGATTAAATGAGGAATTCTCTAGAATCCCACTCCCTGGCCAAGAGTAGGATCAAGAACAAGGGACAACCACCTCATGAAACTCTCAAAAATAAAGGACGGAGGACAGAAAAGTTTTTTATGTATATACATGTATTTTCCAGAACTCCAGGTCTGAGTTTCTAGGTTGAAAAGATTCTAATCACAAGCACAATTTAAAATAACTTTTCAAGGGCTAGTGTTTGTTATATAAACTGTTCACAGCAGCAGGGCTTAAGACCAAAGCACAAATAAAGGGAAGGACACGAGCTTGTTGCATACAAACAACGAAAACGTGGTTGTGTCTACAGCCCAATAACAGAAATTGTTAGAAACACGTCCTGGTTTGCGTTTTAGATTTTATTCACCCAGTAATAATTTTCTGAGTACCTTCTGTGTGCACAGTGCTGCACTGCTACAGGTGCTAGGGGGAGAGTAGTAAGGCTACTACTATCTCGCCTTAGAACTTTGTTCTGGCACAAAGTTAGAAGCATCCAAGAAAAAAGCGCAGTAGCCAGTCATGGGTATTCATAACCAAGCGAATGTGAGCACCGTGTAAACGACTCTCACATCTACTCATCACACTATCTCAGCAAAGTCCACCAGTGTTCCCATCCCAGAACTCTGCGATTGCTTTCTTATTAGGGTTTTGCGTCCCAGCAAGCTTCCTGGAATCCACTCTCCACCCCGTGGTCTGAATAATCTCTGTGAAATGCAAAACCTTTCACCTCCTCCTTGCCTCCTGGTCACTGATTCCTTAATGGGTCCTTCCCGGCTTTATTTTGCACCACTCTGCAAACGCCCAGTTTCTTCTTCCTGGTTACACCCTCATCTTGATTCTACAAAAAACCCTGATTTTCCTTGGCCAGTGGGGCAACGTGGGCATCTATAGTGCTGGGGACTGTAAGGAGCCTGAGGCAGGAGGACCACCCCAGCCCAGGAATCTGAGGATGCTGTGAGTGAGTCTAACGCCATGGCACCTAGCCTGGGTGGCAGAGTGAGACTCTGCCTTAAAAAAAGAAAAAAGACTGGTTTCCTTTAGATCAGGCACAGTGTCTTTCCTATGCTGCTCCCTTCCCTTCCCGGGACCTTCCCTTTGAACAGAATGGACTCTTCACTCTTCCCCTGAGCCAAGTCCTATCCTAATTATCTCTCAGGATGAGCACAGTTTTCTGCTGAAAATTCCCTGCTGTCCTGCCCTAGCCCTGGTCTGGGTTAGGAGTACACTTTGCGCGCTGAACTCATCCTAGATGAGTTGCTGTTCCCTGTTGGACTGGACTCTGTACCCGGAAGGAAGCTATTTATCTACTGTTAACATCTCCAGTGCACCCCACAATGCACACACTTAACCCGCGTTCAAAAATATCATTGAATTAAGAAGTGAGCCAATGAATAAAATCTCAGATGATTCAAATAATGGGATCAAAGCAATACTTTTTTCTACTGGTAGCGATGGAATAAGGTGGCTAGTCTGAAGGTATTTTCACTGTGTTCCCTCATTATATGAAAATATCAACCTAAATATGCCAGGTGGGGTTACCCTGTGGATTTATTACTTCACTCTCCAAACGTTAAGTAGACACTCTGTGAGAATTCCTGGTTCTTTCACCTTAAATTCAACTGGAACAAAATTAAAAATAGGACCTTTTCCCTCAAATTGGCTCCTTTCTCTATGCCTTTTTATGTGTCAAAATTAAAAAAAAAGGTAAACAAATTAAGGAATTCTGCTATCCTTCATTTGCACACACAGTGAGAAGTTCTGCAAACTTTTTGTCTATCAGATTGTCACAGCTCCCTGACTAGGCTTTTGGCAACATTACTTATCTTCTGTTATTCCTCCATGGATTCATATGAAAGCTGTTGCCTTCAAATGTAATTTCTCCAAAACACTTTTTCTTTTTCAGGGCTTTTTTCTTTGTTAGAGATAGGATCTCACTATGTTGTCCAGGCTGTTCTCAAACTCCTGGGCTCAAGTGATCCTCAAGCTTCAGCTTGTCAAGTTACTGGACCACAGGTGCTCCACTGCACCAGGTTCATCGAGCATTTTTTATAATGTTTTCCTGTTGGGCACGCAGCTTCCTCTGTCTCCCTTAAAAAGTTGTCCATCATCTTACCTTTACTGCCTTCTCTTGGATTTGTTTTATCATAAAATGTAAAATAAAAAATTGTCAGCAGTTTCATACTGGCACTGAGTATATGCAATTTCTGATGTATTTTGTGGGTCTATTTTTTTTAAAAAAAATGTTTTCCATTTTAGAAATCAAAATTCAATTATTCCAGGTGTCCAACCTTGCTCAGAGTTAACTATGAACATTTTTCCTGCCCTTTCCAATGCTTAGCTTACGTCTCTTGTTTTACTTAGTGTGTTTTTTTAAGAGTTCACTATCTCTTTGCTTAAAATTATTTTTGTTTTTTGCTTTTTCTTCCCAAAGTAGTAAAAGTCAGCATACTATTTTCAATAAAAATGATAAATGAGGTTGAAGCCAAAAATATCTTAAAATCTAAGGCCTTAAATCTGTAGTTTTTGTATTTAAAAATTCACTTATTTCCAGGTATCTCACTTTATAACCTCTCTGTCCAAGGAATAACACTTAAATCATTAATTAGGATTGGAACATCAAAATAAGTGATACATGGGAAGTACTTAAACATTTATGAAAGAAAACTTTTTTAAAAAATAGTTTTGAAATAAATGTGAAAGGTATTTTCGTGGACATTAGAAAAAAAAAAGACTGGTAGATATAGAACTTACCTAACATTATACTACAAACATTTGTAATGAAGACTATAATTCTGATTTTTAAACAACTTGAATTATAATTAGCTTTGCACTTAATTTTTCACCATCTATGACAAAATTTAACTTGGCAAAATGGGAGATTATCTGGGAGTAGATTGTGATAATTTAGAAGATAATCAAGATTATAATGTAACTATTTTTAAGAGTTAGGCAGCCCATGCATGAAGTCATTCATTGAGACATGTATACATGTCAAAGTAAATATTTTAGTACATATCTAATAAAATAACATTAAATACATGCATTTGGGTGTCAACCACCAATATTTTACCAAACAATTCTTAGATCTTATTGAGAGAAAGATTGAGTTTTTATTCATTTAGTCTATGATACTGATGACAATTTTACATGGATGAGGTTTAAATAAATTAAAAGTGTGAAAAATGTTGAATTCCTGTGAATCATCTTTTGATATAGGTTTTAAAATGAATCTATCTCCAAATTCTGTCATTAAACCATTAATTTAATTTTAGTTTGGAAGACATGAGAACCATTTTTATGCACAGTACAGATTCCATTTCTAGTTTGATTTAGCTCTTTAAATCTTAATCTCTATTAAAAGTGTACGCTAGATTATTACAGGAAATAGTCTGGGAAACACACCACATGTATATTTACAGCATGTAAAAACAACTTACTGATAAATAGGAAATAATTCTATTAAACTACAAAATCCATGTCATAAAGACAGGAAAACTTGTATTAAAACTACAAAACTCATATAACAAAACAGGAAAACTAGGGTAACAGAGATAAAATTGAGATAAAATAAAGCATTAAAATATGAAATCTAGAATTTTTGTAAAAGAAAAAAGTCACAGAAATTCTTTAGGACAATAACAGAAAAGAAGCAAAGATTAGCAAACAAGTTGACACATTAGAGAGTTAAATTTTGGGAATGAAAACGGTTTAGAAAGAATGCACAACCCAACAGTCCAAGTTAAGGAGACTGACCCAGGGAACAGTCACTGATACTGCTTTCCATAGAGCTATGAAATACGGTGAGATAAGACTGTGCATAAAAACTCTGCCACAAGAAAAGCAAAGCAAGCAAATAACCATCCTTTCCCCATTAACTGTGATTTCATTCAGTCACAAAAATGTTTACATCCTAATAGAAATTCTGAACAAATGACAACTTTCTGATAAAATATATGAATCAAATCCGTATTATTTAAAACATAATAAACAAACCTTTTTCAAATTTTTCAACTTTTTGTTATGAACTTTAAAATTCCTGCTTTAAAGACGTATAAGCTAAAATTCATATTAGTATTTTTTTTGCACAGAATTTTTTACTGCTTTAATAATGCTTTTCAAATTATCGAACTGATGAATGTGTGCAAATTGCTAAAACTATACAACTGTATTTGTAAGCCATGGTATAAGTATGTACATATAACTTATTTTTTAACCTTAAAATTATCTGATGAGGGAGGCAGTGTTTATAAAGTAGAGCTGTCACATGAAAATTTAAATTTATGCAGGTTAAATTACAAAGTTTAGTTTCGAGAGGAGGGAGAACAGTAATGGAAATTCTGATGCTTTGCGGTGAGATTGAAACTGGGGCTGCCTCTTAGCAGTGCGACTTGGGAATACTCATCAGAATTTTGAAATTTCACGTCCGTCTCCCTAACGATTTCACTTCTGGTCATTTTCCCAATGATATCCTTACACATGTGAGCAAACTAAAGGCTCATGAATGGACAATGGCTTAAATAAAGCACAGAAACCATAAAACATTCGCAATCATTCAGCCTACACGGGCTCCCTCTGGACCTGAGCCCACTCTGGACCATTAAATTGCATAGCCGAGTGAAGCTCAGTGTGCACATAACGGCTCCCATTTGTACACACATATTTCAAGTGAATGAATTTTCCAAGTAACTGCGTAGACTTGTGATTGTCAAGAAGGAACTGCTCAAGCAGCACAGTGCAGAGAGTTGAGTTGGCTAAGCCATTACAGTCTTAATATCTCAACAAGGGGCTTGAAGACAGAGATGACATAGCCCAGGGTTGACTGAAAGATGTGAGGGAGAAAGTGCCGGGAGAAACGGCCAGATCCACGGGTGAGCTGTTCAATGTGAAGGCTCTCATCAAAAACATCAGGGGTTTATGTGATAAAGTGATGAGTCACAACAAAATATTGAACTGGTGAACGTGGAACAGAAACATGCTGTGATTAGTTTTATATATTGGATGATCCCTCAGCCAGGAGCCTAAGCGGTAGATTTAGTACAGAACCAAACGTGGGAAGATTAATACAGTGACGGTGCAGTATTTCCTGGGGAGATAACAGGCCCTGAGTTCCAGCAGTGGCAGCCAGGAACTCCGCTGGATAAACAGGATGACAGGATGGCGTGAATGAAGAAGCAATTTAAGGAGTACACTTGTTAACAATCAGTGACTCATTAGTTAATTTAAGGAAAAAATGCTGATATTTTCTGCCTTGGTCTTGCAGGTTTATAAATATAAAATGATATACATATGTCAGATAACAATTTTAATTCACTCACTACTCAGAATAGCTAGAAAAGACATGTTCTAATGTCATCTTCATGATACAGGCGGGTACACAGGAGCATTGCTGGATTTTAATTACTTAGCGAAGGTTATGCAGTCAAATGATGGGATGAGAACTGCGAGCCGAGGCAGCTGACCCCCACTCTGGGACCACCTTCTGCAGCCCCTCCGGCTTTCTGATGACTGAGCTCCGAGGATGCCTGGATTCCGCGTGGGGTGAGTGGGTGAACAAAGCCACCCCCAATCTGATGCAGAAGCTGAGCAGACTTAGAAGACCACAAGGCCAACGTAAAGGGTTAATTGAAGTGCCTGTAACACACTCAAGTCGGGAGACCTTTAGCAGGAGCTTGAAGAAGAGAACGAAGCACTGGATATAAACTTCAGGCTCTCAGCAAAAACATGGTGTGTGAAGATCCCAGCACGGGGGAGGTTTTCTAGGAAAGGAGGACCTCAGTCATTGGGCTTGTTAACTTGGATGCTATGCAAACACTTCTCCAGGAAGTCTTTAAATATGTACATATCAAATAAACAGCCATCGACTGGCATTAAGGAAATAAGGCCGTGTGAGTCCTGTAGGAGAAATTTGAACACCTCACAGCTGAGGAGAGAAGGGCTCCATCAGTTAAGTAGCCTTTCTTCTGAAATTTTTTCTCTAGTTCCACCCACCAACCAAAGACAAGCCCACAAACAAAACTAACCACAAAAACAAAATGACATATTTGACCTACCACACTGCTAGTCAGGGAAACCTACACCTTTCAACAGATTCCTCCCAAGTCTTGGAGGCAAAGTCCTGTCCCTCCACATCAACTCCGTAGATACGGAGAGTGATGCAGGGGACCCTGAGCAGTGGGGAACCAGCGAGGGTCAACAAATCGTGCTGGTAAACACGTCTAGGATAATCAGGGGTATTTGACAATTGTTCCATTCCCACTAGTGCAAGAGTCTCCTGAGTAAAGAACCACAGTTTAATGGACATTTACTGAGCCCCGTGTCCTGGGCGTGGTGAGTGATCCCTGCTGGGACAAGCTCACCGTGTCAGCTGCTGACTGCAGGTCTCCATCCTGCAACAAAAGTATAGGTTGCATGTTCCTAAGTGTCCCTTCTGGCCGTGCATCTCTGTGAAATTGTATTGATAGTCTACATCAGCAAGAAATATTACACCTTTAAGAACATCATCTCATCAATATTTATAAAGAGGTACATGAACAGGAATAAGCTAAGGATACTTGAGAGTTAGAGAAATTCATAAAATGATTTCACCCTGTATTTTAAGATACATAGAAAAAGTTAAAGTGAGTGGAGCCAATCTAGAAGACCTTTATCAGAAAGGGTAGTGAATGTTTTTATTTTTGTTGGTAATGTAGTCATTTTACTTTTTCCATCAATATTAAACCTCCTAATTATGGGCCTTTAAATTTGAAAAGTATAAATTCCAAGATAGATTAATGAGTTGAAGGGAACAGGCTGGCGGAAAGAACAGAACAAGCAATTTTATTTTTCTGAATATTGAGACAAAAATATGAGAACATTGCGAGAGATTGATAATGAGTATTAATCATTTTCCCTGTAGCTTGTGCAATTTTCCCTGATAGAAGAACATCTCGAACTCCACTGGAAACATTAAATTTGCTTTGTGAGTTGTAGAAAAAGCTACACTTAGCAAGTTTGTTCCAAATGCTCAAATGCTGATTTCAGGAATAATTAGCAAGATGACTTTCTGAGTATGAGGAGATTCGCCAAATTTTCTGTCTGAAAAAAAAACAGTCCATTTCATTCTCAGACAACTCCAAATGGTAAAAGGTTACCCTCACCTTAAACTGAGCTTGAGTTCCCACTAATTCTGTGGGTTGTTCCCGGCCCTGCTTGTAGGACCGTAGAGGACCATAGGTAACGTCTTTCATGACGCACCTTCCAGATGTGGAAAGAGCTCAATTCCTCCTCCATGACCCCTTATCCAAAATAAGCATCTTTCAAACGTTGCCGAGTGGCATCACACTGAGATTTTCTCCCTGATCATAATTCTGATCATAATTCTGAAAAATCCCTGTTTAACGTGAGACTTTCAATATTTTAATAAAGTATATATTTCATTTTTCCTATATTTGAGATTTTTTACTTTCTTCTGTTGATGGAGCCTTAACTCCTTAGTTTTGGTTTGTATTTGTGGCCATGCCACCCACCCTACTGGCTTGCACTGGATATAGATATTTTATTAAACTAAGTCCCCTTGCCCTGTCCTTGTGAAGACTTCTCTTGAACCTGGTGTGATTTCTATATGTACAGCTTCATGACTGTGATTTCCATGGCTTGCCCACACACCCTTCTTTTGTTTAAGTTCTGCAGTTCCTTACTTCCTTCAGATTGGGATTTTTCCCCTTAACCAACATTCTTTATGGAAAAACATTGAATAGCAATAAACTCAAGTACGTGTCGTGTGAATAAACCTATATGTCTATGTCTTATGAAAAAGGCTGTCATATGCCTCACTGAAAACAATAAAGTTGTCCTGGGAAATAAATAATCCATAGTATCCAGATTGAATAAACTCATTTTGGATTCTTGCAATGACTTTTTTATTTGTTTGTTTTTGTTTTCAGCTGGGGCTGGGTTTGAGCCTGCCACCTGTGGCATATGGGGCCAGTGCCCTATTCCTTTGAGCCACAGGCACTGCCCATGACTTGCTTTTTAAGTAACCACAAACCAGTCCTGCCATCCTGGAGGTCTGCTACAGAACATCATGACGGTCCCTGTTCTCTAATTCCTTTTGCTCTCCATTTTCAAATTAAAAAAAAAAAACAACAACACTGTATCTGCATCCTCCAACACTTCTGCTGTAATCTTTGGCTTCTGAATGGACATCAGGAGTGATGGAGGAACCGGGGAGGGACTTGTTCCAGCAGCCTCCCGGGATGTGATCATCTGCACCTGGGAACTTTGGATCATTTCAACTGCCACGGGACACTCTTTTCTCTCTCCTCACCCAGCCTAGGCTTCAAATTTAATACCCCTCCTGTGCTACTCTTTCACAGTGCACAGTTCTCTTGTTAGGCAGGGAGAGGCAAAGCGGAGACTGGCTTGCTCTACCTTCTGCAAATTGCCTCCACGGAAAACAATCCTCCAGCAGGTGCAAGTTCTGCTCCAACGAGATTGTCTGTTCAAGGGCATTTCTGTCACCTGGAAGGTCTACACGGTTCAGTAGGGCACAAGTCTGTCTTGAACATTTATTTTCTGAGATCCAGCATGGACTTCACTTCCTCTTTTAAACTAACATTAAAATAATCAGCTGTTTCTTTGTTTGTAGGACAGTTAACTCTTCACGAAAAAAGTCTTCCTCCCTTCTTAATAGACCAGAGGAGTAATGAGAAGCAAAAACCTGATAATAGACAATTGCTGGACTTGGATTCACCTTCCAGACTTGAAGCAGTAGAGTTCAAGTCTAAGTCTTCACAAAATTACAAATGCTTCTGTGCTACAGAACTTCTGATTAGCTTAAAATAGTTCCATTAAAGACTATTAAATTTATAATTCCCCTGTGTCTCTTGAAACAGCTCTAAAAGGTCTACTCAGATCTTAGGGCATTTAACCAAACTTGTTTCATTTTAGGCTTTAAAATCAAACTAACACTTCAAAATGTTTCAGGAAATTCATTGCCCTGCTCTGTGGTCCCTCTCTGTCACTCCTGCTTGTTTCAGGGATTTAGGGAAAAGTTCTATTATTTGCCTCTGTTATTTTATTTGTTTTAGATTTTCCCCTCTCCAGTGTTTCCTCTACTTTGTCCTCAGATCTTTTAAAACACACATCTGATCACTTCCTCCCCTTAATATTGTCCAGTGGCTGCTAATTATTCATTTACCTCCCACGTCAGATTGGAAGAGACGGACATCTGTCTGTTTCACAGCCCTGAGCCACTACAGTCCTTGGACTGTGGGAGACCTGCGATTACCAGCTGGACAGAAGGACCCACGGTCACTAAATTGTGTAAACATACCATTGCACGTATATCAGCCTTTTCTTTATTCTTACTTTCTGGCCTAATTTTTGATTTTAAATTTTAACTTACCAGAGAAACTGCTACATTCTATCTGTCTTTTATTTCCTCTAAGAATTTTTTCAACAGTAGGAAAGAAAAAAGTGACTTCATAGAATTTTCACTTTTATTATTGTCCTAACCCTCTGTCCTACCACTTTCCGGTTCTTCCTATTATTTTCCTAAGTCACAGTATCTTAGATTTGTAATCAAAGATTTATTTCCAAAGGCCTATCTTTTAAAAATATTTGGCTTTTATCTACAAAAATCTTCTAAAAACTCATTTTAATCTTTTTCTCCTCCTACAGTTAAATATGTTTACCCAAACTCAGCAGAGACAAATTCAGATTTCCATTTCTGAGGTCTCTTTTAAAGTACTTGACTTTGTATTTAACTTTCTGGTTAGAAGATTAAAGTACTATGTTTCTGGGGAAAAAATAAAAAAACAAAAACTGTGTTTAAAACAGTATCTAGGGCACCAGTGTATGTTCAGAGGAAAAATTCTAGAGGAAGATCTTTAAATTCCAAGAGAGAATCCTGCTAGGGAGTGTCACTGCACTGTGGGCTAATCCAACTGCCCCATCTTCTCACCAGACATTAACTCAGGGAATATTGAGAGTGAGTTTTTTTGTGCGTGAGGGTATGTGCACATGTAGACGGTCTATGTCTAATCTTGTGAAACAAGGACAAATTGTCCTAAATATTTCCTGCTTTTTCAATAGTTTATATTACTTCTAAAGATATCATTCATGACTGAAGAGTTGAAGCTAAATTTCTTGATACAGAACAGTTTATTTCTTGATACAATTTCTTGATACAAACAGTTATTTGACTTTGAGTCAAATAACTCAAAGTATATAATTCGATGCCACATAGATCATTTCTACGCTATGATATTAAAAAACCTGGATGAGCCAAATCGTTCACTTTCGCTGTCTAAAATGATTTATTTCTATTGCCACGAAATTGATTTGCTGAAGCAATTGAGTCAGTTGTAAAGAGGAGTATTGCAGTCTCGTCCATCTTCCCAAAGATAGTCTATTCAATTAAGGGCTGTCTTAAAACCGTCAGTGGTTTCTTTAATAATATGGAACTACTCTATTAACCTATGATTTATTTTTCATGTTCGAAATATTTTAGGACCATTAACAATTTAGCATATTTATGAAAGCACAGTGTACATATTACAATACAAAATGGTATAATACTATGTAAAATATAACATACGTGGTTCGTAAACAATAAAATAATATAAATGATGTATCATACAATGATCTCATAATAGAACTCATGATGACAGGCTACATTTCTGAGCGTTTGTTTTCTCCAAGTTCTTCCACATGTATTTTTAAGTTACTCCTGTCAGACCTATTTTATAATCCTGACTTGAGTAAAGCAAAGAAATCACGAAATATAACAGCTCATCCAAAATCAGTTTCAAAGCTGAGAACAGCAAACAGGATAGAGGACTTTATTTCTCTCCTTCACCTTCCAACATTTTATTCTTTACTCACTTTTAGTGATTACAAGAACAGAATGCTATTCCTCATCAAATCACTTCTCTAGCATCAAGTTATAGGAAAAGGACAATATACACATTTTCAAACAACTGCTTATAAAAATCTATGGGAGTGAAAACAGTTTTGAAGCACAAACTCCAAGAAGTAGGAATCAGGGGGCTGAGACTTGAGTCCCACCTAAGTAATGTGACAATTGGAAAAATTAGCATAAGCCATACTTTGACTTGCGAAGTTTAATGGAGATGAGACCAATTTACACAACGAAAACCCTCCTCTCAGTCTGCACCACAGCACAGCTGGCCTGGACAGTGCTACCCTGGCAACCCCAGCCCATGAGGAAGACATGACCAGCCACAGGCATTTGAGAACTGTATAAATTGCCACCTTTCTTAATGACCGACCTTCTCCAGATGCAAGGTATTTTATTATGTGCATTATTTTAATACAGTCCTCCATTTTGTTTCTCCATTTTGCCCATTTTACAGAAATGAAGCCCGAGACTGGCTCATGGAACTAGCCTGCTCTCAGCCTGTGGAAAAGTCTAGATCTGGACTCAGGTTCCTCATCTCAGACCACCCTCAAAGGCTTGAGTACCATGTGGGTACTGTAATAATTTTCCTACAAAAATAAGTGAGTGTTGACATTTTGAGAATTGGCTGAGGATCACCACAGGGGGCTTTGGACCCGACAGACAGCACACAGAAGAAAGGAGCACACGCAGAATTTGTGCCGTTTAGCGTGTCGCCAGGACCAGTGTCTCTGTTGGGTGGATGTGACCGGGAGGATTCAGAAACATGATCCAGTTGGGTTAGCAGGATCCTGTCACAAGAATGTCTATCCCATGAGAATCCCACATTGAAAGTTTTTGTCATCAATCAGGGTCATGCCAAAGGGACATGACTCTCTCATGCCAGAAGGCATGACTCTCCTTATGCCTGGCTGCCAATAAGCACTTGCTTTTATAGAGAAGTTTGATTTCATTGTAATATACTTCCTGATGGCAAATTTGTAGGCAAGGATAACGATAGTTCTGCCTGTCTTTAAACACCAGAGACCACCAGTATCTGCGTTAAGGGGAACCTGGCCCTTGGCTGCAGCCCGTTGCTCCAGCAAGCCTGGACACTTCCTTGTCCATGCTGCATGCCAGGGCCTGGTTTCCTGCCTCATAAGGAAGACTGCCTTCTTCCCACTTGAGCTCTGCTCATTTCAAGAGAGATAATTTTATGCAACCAATGCAGTATGAATGAGATCCCTGTGTCTGACCATTCTATAATGGGCTATATTCTAATAGGTTGTCATTCACAGATTTTAATACATTCTTTTCTATTAATAGGCTTTTGGTATAATTACCACTTAATCAAATGTCACCGAGTGTCCTAGATACAATAATACCTCTTCAGGTTGATGGAACATGATGATGGCAATACTTTTAAAACTTTTTTTCTGACTTCAGTCATCAGACTTCAAGTGCATCTTGTTGTGAGTCATCATTTCATTTTTTTTCCTTTTACCTATTTGGGGTTGTAATACCAGCATCCAAATGAATGAACAGTTTCCTCGTCAATGCTTGGTAATTAGCTGCACAATGATTTTCTCTTTCCTAAACACCCTTCTCTTTCTTGCAATTTCTCATCCCCCAGCACGCGTGCGCACACACACACACACACACACACACACGCACTTGTGGTTTGGCTTAGCTCTCACTGTTATGGTTTTCCCTAGCAACCTGCAACTTTTATTTCCAGACTTGTTACATGCAACCCCTGTGCCTAGTGCATTGTAGGTGTTAAAACAAAATTTTCTTGGAGTTCGCATTATTCTTTTATAGTTTCAATGTAACTTCACTTAAATATCAAAGTGAATCTCAGAAGCCCGCATATAAATGAAAGCATTTTCCTCTTTCAAATAAGGACACTTTAAGATACGACGTGGACACACCCTCTGGCTTCTGCTTTCCCACCTTGTTCCATTCCTGCACAGTCTTTAGAACAGGGTGCACTTCTAAATGAACAGCACAACACCTCATAAATCTTTTCACCACGTCCCAGGAAAACAATATTCTAATATAATTTTTTAAGGAAGAAATGGAGGGATAACCGTACACTGCACAGCCCAAGCCACTGCTCACACAGTATGAGATCAAGGAGACTGCACGGAGTTTTTCTGGGCTCCTCTAGAGTAGTTCTCAACACCGTTAAAAATTTACCTCTTTTACACAATCTTGAGCAATCACGATTCCAATGCAAATCAAAAAGAATCTCAGGAAAAAGGCTTTAACCTAAAATATCTACCCAAATCATCATAACTACGGTTTAAATTGGAAGTGCAAAGTGTTTCACCAGCATGACATTGTAATGTGAGCTTTTATAACAAGGCAGGTCTTGTTAATAAAGTATCAGGATCAGGATATTTTCAGTATGTTAGGACAAAAGTGTACCAAAAATATAAAGTAACTCTATTTCCTTAAAATATGGTTTTAAAAATGAATTTAGTGAGGAACTGAAAATATACTTTATGGAACTTAGAAGAGTAGAGTTTTAAGAATGGAGGCTTAGTGAGTGCTTAAGCTTGGATAAATGAGATTGAAACTTCAACGCGAGGAAGGACGAAGCATTTTCTCAGAAATCCACATAGTAGCTGGATGGGGTGGAAAGGAGCATTCCACTCCAGTAATGGCAATCTCGTCTCAAGTTCCCGGGGGCCGCCATGTCCTGACACCAATAAGTATTTTCCAATAGGTCTAATTTCCAACTGTCCTGTAGCTTCGCTCCTGGGAAAACCTGGTTTAACTCTTTAATTTGTTTTTTTAGAGAAAGAAATTGTTCTCACAGCTTTTATTGTCTAAATTCACCTTCTTAAATTTTAGACTGTGTCTTTCCTCCCAGCTGTCATCTCACGTCATGGGACTTGGGGAAATGAAGTTTGGGAACAAGACACTTGATTTTCACTTCAGAGATGTTGTTGGTTCTGGAGAACTCAGGAGGGAATACTCAAGGAAAGTCATTCAAATATTCCTGCCAAGGACGGACTGTGGGCTCAGGCTTCCCATGGGAAAGCTGTATTGATTAGCTACATTGGCCAAAACCACAGTAAGGCATTTCAAGGCAATATCCCTTGTTAAAACCAGAATTAGTATGTATGACTGGAACAAATCGAGGAGGGCTGTAGCCCCAGAAATAAGAGTAGATAATCTGATTATTCTGGCTCTGAATGACAAGGGATTTGAGACTTTGCTCATAAGGCAAAAGATGTGGCAAAATCCATGCATATATTGTCTCCATGCTGTCTTATGTGTGATAAGTATCAACCTAACTGAGTATTTACATCTTTATTTGTAAACTCCATATTATAAAGGAATAAATGGTATTATAGGGAACAATACCCTGAATCAAACAAATTCGTATTTGAATCTCAGTTGGGATGAAAAGTACATCATGGCAGCTAACAAGAGAATTGTTTATATTATAATCCCCCGTAACTGGGGGGTTTCACCCTCTGCTCTAGAATGATCTCTCAAGTACAACATTACCACGTGAGGCTTTTTACACAGATGTTAGCCCTGCGCCTTTTTTCAAGCCATGGGGCTGTGTCACCATAGTTACGGAGGGATCCTGGAATAAATGTGCTTCCAGCGATAATTGTTTCATATTTGTGTACAAACAGCTGAACTGTATCTTCCAATTTCAAATATGATCTGTCTAAATCCAAACTCTGTCATGAAGAACCTCGCAGAATTCTCAAACAAGAATAAAAATGAAAATTTATGCTAACGAAATCCCTTCAAATACACGAAAATGTTTCTATTATCTTCTTCCTTTGTGCCATATCCTTTTCTGCTTCTACATCTATCCTCCCTCTCCTGGCTAATGAATCTTTTTAAAGGCTGCCTATAACCTGCTTCGTGGATTACAGAAATGTAAGATGACTCAGAATCTATGTAAAATACATGATAATTGAAATGAATATTGATTGGGATGTTGAAAGAAGAAAAGAAGATACTAATAGTCCTAAATCTTCACTCCTAAAAAAGTGTTTGCAATCAAGTATACAGAACAATCGTTATTCATATCTGGAAACTTCAGCGTTGCAATATTGAATGAAAATATCTGTGTATTGATTTTCTATGTGTTAGTATTTAGAAAAACTGCAAACAAGGTTTTTACATTGTTTTCAATAATATATGAATAAATTGTGAAGACTGTCAAAACAGCTGCTCAATTGCTTTTGAAGATTGAGAAATTGTTCATAAATAATGGAAATGCTTTGAGATACAAAGGAGAAACACTTTCGGCATGAGTAATGTTTACCATGTTCCATGATCATATGTTTCCCCCCAGATGATCAGCAACATGGAGTTAACCCAGTCTTACCACCCCATTTCACAGCTGGGGAAACCAAGGCCCAGAAAAGTCAAGTTACTAGATGTTACAAGTTGACCAATAGTAGATTCCAGTCAGTCCTGAATCTAATTCTCCTGAAAGCCCCTCCAGGCTCTTTCTCCTACACTTTATTGCAATGAAATAAAAACTTTAATATAATTGTTCATTAGACTATGAAGCAATTTTTATATAATAGATATAATTGTCTTTCAGCTAATCGCTACAGACAATTATTGTGCATATTTTTAAAGACCCAGAGGGATCAGACATTGAGAAAAAAGAGTCAAAATGTTAATAAATGTTTTCATAAGACATTACAATTTCATAGATCTGAGCATATTAACTCTTAGGCCATGAAGAACCCTTATTTCCAAGGACATCAAAATAGTCAATGAAGAAAATAAGAGCAAAACTCACTAAGCATCCGGATCATCTACTCTATGAAAGAGAATGACTTATAAAATATTCCCCTCAAGAAGAAAATTAACAGTAAATTTAAACAAAATTTCGATGAAGGAGCCAGTTCCTAGAGACAGACATCAATGCCCAGCTCCTGGAATTAGGCCTTTGCAAAAAAAACACATTCTGCACATGAAACAATTAGCCTTCGAATATTTAGATCTTGTTAAAGTAGCAATGAAGAGCCCACTTTCAAAAACATTCACTGGTCATTGTTGTAATGACCTTTCCCAACTGGCTGGAATTACCCTGTGTGCAGAGGGGACAGAAACGCGTTTAACCACAGTGCCACCTGGCATACACATAGAGAATTTAAGCATGGGAAGGCATTACATCAACATTGTTTAAAGAGTGAGAAAAAAAAAAAAAAACTCTGCAGAGAAGCAGCAGGAGCAGAAAAATACACCAGAGGCTGCCCTCTCCCTGCTGTGAGAGCCGGTCTCCCGGAGCCACGGGCAGGGAGGCCCCTTCCTCAAGGGCTCAGACCGGTTATCGGGCCTCAGACACCGTCTGCCACTCAATGTCGGGCGCTGAGTGTGTTTCTGTGAAATCCTGCAGCTCGAGCTGAATTCCAACCAGCATTCAAGAATTACTTTAAGACAATAAAACATGAATGTGATTCTAACTCTAATAACATTTTTGCATAAAGGGAGAAAAAAAATGCAGTTTCTCTTTCTTTCTGGTAGATATGCTCTGAGAGGTCTCTGCAAAAGCTGAAGCCACAAGGCAAGTCCCAGCCAGGCTGAAAGGGAAATGCGGGGATGGGGTCCTAGAAGGTCAAGGTTGTACCTGCATCAACCAGTCAGTACGTAACCTTATTTCAGGCCTGTTTCTGCTTCAAGACACCTAATTTAACTTAGGATGTTCACTAGGTAACCTTGAGCTAAGCCACAGGTGCAGAGGCGCAGCACAGAGCTCCAGGGTTGAGACAGTGGACTGCATTCCGGCGCAGCCTCCCTTCACACTGGAAACTCACCAGCCAAAAGCACAACAGACGACGGGGAAATGGCACCGGGAAGGAACATGGACCCTTGCGTGCAGTAAGAGCCCTGAAACACGAAAGGAGAGCTCTGCTCTGTGGGACCTTGGCTGGAGGTGTGGGGTTGAGGGAGTCAAGTTTCCCACTGCTCTGGGCGGGTCCCTGGATGACCCAGAAGGTGCCCTGAGTGTTGTCCAGCGGCAGCGGGCAGGAGTCGGGTAGGGTGTGCTAAAATCAATTCTAGCAAGTGGGTGAATTCGCAACTACAGAATCAGTGATTAATGAGGACTGGCCTTGTCTGGAAACAGTACAAACGGTGTTTGTACACTTGACGCATTTTCAAAGGGGTTGCTCCCTAAAAATGGTAACTAATGCACAGCGTGTTCAAACACAGAGCGTGGAAAGTCAAATGGGCGCAGGCGCAGCTCCTCACCCCGGGGCTCCCCACCCGCAGACAGAATCGCTCCTGTTGGTTGAGACCAGTGGTATTTTCCTTGCTATTCGTGAACTTACTGTATTTGAAAGTTTCAGAATTTCCTACTGATTAATAATTCAGAGGAAAAAGATGTATCTTTATTGGTGTATATTTATTTTCTTTTGAGTTTCCCTTAAATAAAGGGAATGTCTCATGTTCTTTCATGCCAATATTTCATTTGCCAGGCTGTGTTGAAAATGAAGAAAATGTCTCAGAGATTTGAGAAGTATACATTTTAAAGGAAACTAAATATAAATATTCTTGTTAGATTTTAATTAATGTGATGACAGATTAAATTTAAGAAGCTCAGATATCTAACAAATGAATCCAGTCTTTGTTGAATACAGCAGTGGTTTTCTAAGATTTGCACAGGGCACCTCCTTATTCCTTGGAGGACTCATCCTGAAGCAGACGCCCTGCAATACACGCGTTATGAGAAATGCTTGAATCTTTTAGTTGAGAACACCCTGCCCATCCTTAGCCCAACTCCCGCTTTTGTGTTCTGAGTCTTTTCCGAACCCTTCTTCCTAAGCACTCTGCCCAATGAGTCCTGCTTCTCTAGACTATTCCTTCACCGTCACCTATGATTTACACATTCTTCCAGAAGGTTCTTTCATCCCCTTAATGAGAGCCATCAGGCTGGTGGTGAGGCTACTTTTGTCAACCTTGGAAGTGAACTGATTGTCTTTAAAATTTGCAAACAGCTTTTTCTTACTAGAAATGAACCTTTTCCTTACATTAAGGGCTACAGTAAACTTTAAAATTTCTTAAATGGCTCTTTACAAAATGGAGAGCAACCGCTCTGCCCTTTGGGAGGGAAAACAATGCCGCTCCCTAAACACATGGGGTTTTCTAAGTTCTTGTTGAGCCTGTCCATCAGCTTTAAGGCATTTTGCTTTGCTGGGTGAAATGAAAAGCAGTTATTTCTAGGCTGAGGCAGAATTCGGGTTGGAGGCTTACATACCGCATGCTACCGGTGGAGGGGTTTTTTTTGTAGTTTGGCTTTAAGATGCTGAGAGTTACTGTCAAACATGAGGAGATGGAGGCAGCTTAAGATTTCCCTGGTCTCTGTAAATCCTTAGTATTAGAGTCAGGATGAAGTCTAGGGGAGGGATTTGGAACATGCTCTTCTCTCCACATTCGCTCTAAACCCAGGCTCAAGACACGTACCCAGAGAAAGACTGGGAGGAGGTCTGTTAAGGAAAGAGAGCATATGAGGGGAAAGTAATTTCTGTGATCTCATCTTAAATCTCCTAGAAGTTACAATGAGTGGCCTTGGCTTTCTGAAGCATTGAATTCCTCAGGCCTCTGTATATAGTGACACTTGGCAACGTCTACTGGGCACGGCCACTGAAACGGCAGCTCCTGAGGCTCCCGTATTATACGCGCTGCAGATAAACCTGACCAAGGGTTTTGAAGCTATTAATGTAACTAATCTTCAGTCGTCTTCCGAGGAGCTAGAAAAGGCCTAAGACCCTCTATTAAATCTCACAGAGCAATGACCTTTTCTTTGCTTTCATCTAAAATTGAACATTTCCTTTTAATTTTCCACCACTTTAAAAGTAATTTTAAAATCCCAGTCCTCAGATGTGTTTGTGACTTCTTCATGGCTGTCTTAAAAACTGTGATCATTTAGAAATATAATGGGTTGCATTTCTTTTAACCTGAAGCAAGACACAGTCATTTCTCTTTTTAAAAAAAATTTTTTTTAATCCTTCTAGTCAATTGTAATGGACTATTTTGGCTCCAGGTAGGTGCTGCCGCACCTACTTACCATGTGTGCCTGGAAAAGGAGGATGGTGGCCTTTCCCTCAGGTCTCTGCACCTGCATTTCCGGGCAGGTCCACAGGTAGGCTTCTGAACTTGCTTGACCCCAAGACAGATACTGTGATACATTTACTTAATGAATAGGAATACACTTTTCACATTTTAACTCAATTCTTTTGTTAGTTTTATAAATTGCATCTTTCAAATTTCATCTTTTTCAGTTTTAGAAAATGCGCCTTTCTGTGAAACTAAGTGATTATATCAGAGAACTGTGGAGTGGTGATTCAACGAGGATCTTACTAGAATTTAAAATTCAATAATATCTCCGTGAGTAGGAAAATTGTATTCCAGAAGCGTTGTAGTATAAGTCTTAACGTGAGTGAATTGTATCTGTATTTTATTCATTGGTGGCTCCTCATGCAGCAGCCACTGCAGTTTTAAAGGACCCGGCCCACATTGTACAAAGCACGGCACTGCTGTCAGGAAGACAAGTTGCGGGAACTCACACACTGTCACCCTGCCAGGCTTTATTTTTCTCTTTTGTACTAATGCCACCTAAACATTAATTTCACATGGCACAAAATTGCAAGTAAAGCCCATTAGGAATATTATTTTTTTCCCTATTATGAAGCAACTGTGAAAATAATCTCTTAGTGAACAGGTTGACAATTTTTTTTCTAGGTCTATTTCAACCAAGACTCTTCCCAATGGAAGAAAATGAATTTAGGATTATAAATGAGATTGATTCATAGTGTCCCCAAATGATGCTGTTTACCTGTACTCAATGTTACAGTGACAATGGCATAAGGATAGAAAATGAGGGACACGTTTTTGGAGGGGAAGTTTCTAATCAGTATTAATCTATTCTTGGATAATAATAAATAAAGGGAGAAGACTTTTTGAAGAAATGAGACAGAAATCTCTGCTAGAAACCAGCCTTGTTCTTCCTTTATCCCAGATAATAGGACTTCTTGAAAATGAAATATTTCCTTTCATTAGCCAGAAAAGCATGTTAGAAACATAACATCTGTCATGGTGTGGCCTAAACTCAGGAAAATGTAAGTTTCTGGGTGGTCAGACATTTATTCTGTTAGATCAGAAAGCCTAAGCCTGGTTCTTTAAATTGCCAGGTGGGTAACACATCTGCAGGCCAAGTGCAATGTTGAAATGCAGAATCCTGTTATCTCTTTAAATACAATGTGTGGACAACATGGCAGTAAAACAAAATGTACTGTGTGATTGCTTAAGGCCTGAAATCCAGTTGTACATCTATGTTGTTTTTCATTGTAATCCTTTAAATTTATTTTTAAACTAAACTCTTTCTGTTAAATTTATTGTATGTCCTTACAATTCTTGAGGGAGTTGAGATGTGTTTGGGGACCCCTTATGGGTTGCTGAGATTTGTTGATAGAGAATGTGTTTCCTGAGTCCAACTAAAACTGGTAAATAACAAGAGGTGAGTACTTTGTTTTTACATCATGCCTGATGTTTTATCACTCAACACTCATGTACCTTCTCTCCCTTGATCCTGTGAAAGTATCTGAGCCCATTATTGTGGCTATTTCCTCTCTGAGACAGTCCAGAGCTGAGGGCTGCCTGACTGGCACAGAGAGAAGGGCTGGGAAGTCGGGGGATTAGGAGTCTTCGATGTTGATGTGTGCACAGCATGGCACACGACTTGGCCTCAGAGGGATCAGAACATCGGTCCTGACTCTACCACTTAATATTTTGACGCAGCTTCACTTCTCTGGGCCTCTATTTTCTTATCTGTGCAATGAAAGAATAATGCCTCTGCAGATTGCTGAGAAGACCAAAAATAAATACATACACTTACCACCCTGTCATGCAGATAATAGCAGCTTTACAAGCAATTGTAGTGGCTACAGTTATGCTGGGAAAATCTGGCATTCATCAGTGATTGAAAAACTATTACATACAGCATGTCACATTTCATCCATTATATATGCATATATTTGCATATTTTAACATCTCTAAAATTGAGGTGTTTCTAAGCAATAAAACTCCTTAAATTCAATATAATATAATGCTTGTCTGCTTCACTTAATACAAAAATGGAATATTATCATTAAATTTGAGCTCTTACTATGTGCTAGGCACTGGGCATTTTACATGGATTGTCTGGGCTAATTCTTTCAGTAACTATGGGTTAGAATCTCCTTATGTAAGAGGTTAAGTACATCTTACATGGCTGGTACTTAATATGTAGGCAGGGAGCTGGAATCAGAGACTGAGTGAGAGTTTTGTGGAAAGGTAGACTGGGGCTGCCTGTCTTCAAATACTGACTCAATTACTCTTGACCACTGACCTAATTCTTCCTGATATTGCCATGTACAAATTGAAGAAAATACTACATAGTTGAAGGACACCTCTGGATGTGCTACTGTGGAGATTAGGTAAAGTAACATTTGCAGAGCTCCCTGTCCCCTACTAAGCGCCGCCTGAGATTAACTGCCATTAGTATTTTCCAGTGCAACTGTGATGTGTAAAGGGGGATTTATTACATGCAGTGCTGAGTGTGTGTGTTTCCTGAAGATGGAGGTATGAAAAAGACCTAGCGGGTCACACCTTACACCCAGAAGTCACGTGGAACCACAGTGGCATAATTTGCAGTGGACAGCATAAATTTTTAATTTTCTGCTTATGATTATTGCTTATTTGTCATTAGCTTAGACAAATCTGTATCGAGTTGATTTAAAAATGTGATTAACTTCCACTAGGCACAAAGGGAGAAGGCAAAGGATCTATTCCTGCCCTTTGTCACTGCAGCTCCCATTTCCCTGTGCAATCAGCTAGAAAGTGAGTAAAAGTACAGAATCCTGCCCCAACCCTGATTCTGAAGGTCTGAAATGGGGCCCTGGGAATCTATGTTTTATTTGTTTATTTATGTTTGACGTTATTTTATTATTTTTTTAGTTCCATATACAAATATCCATTGTATGCCATTAACCATTAGAAAATTAAAGTTAACATGACAACACAAAATATGAAACACAGGAATTCTTCAGAACTATATAGTATTTCTACATGGAAAACTTCTAATTATTACTAAAAATATAAAGACACACATCTGTATATATTGCAAAATTGTTTTTTTAGACAAGAGTCCCACTTTGTCACCTTAGGTAGAGTGTGGTGGCTTCATCACAGCTCACAACAACCTCAAACTCTTAGGCTCAAGTGATCCTCTTGCTCCAGCCTCCCAAGAAACCAGGCCTGCCACCATACTCAGCTTGTTTTTTATTTTTGTCTGTTTGTTTGTTTTTTGCAATTTTTGGCCAGGGCTGGGTTTTAACCTGCCACCTTTAGCATATGGGGTTGGTACCCTACTCCTTAGAGCCACAGGCACCACCCTAGTTTTTTATTTTTAGTAGAAACACTACACTTCCTGGGAGATACTACCCTCTTGCTCAGGCTGGTTTTTGCCTCCTGAGCTCAAGTGATCCTCCTGCATTGAGCTCAGGAATCTGCATTTTAAATGGCCCAGTGATGCTGTCCCTTCTGGTCCACAGACCACTTTTGGAGAAGCCCTCAAAGTTGCTGCGTAAAGCACGCCCCAAGTAAGCAAGGAACATGTGATTTCCCGCAGTAATGACACCTTTTGGAGACGTGGAGGTTTAAGTGACATCAGGCAACCATGTCCCTTATTTCCTCAAAATGGGATTCCATAATTTATTTCCCAGTAATCCCAGTCCACCTGTCAGCCAAGTTAAATACCAAGTGTGAAGAATAAGCCATTTATTTTTTTTCTTTATCTCTAACTAAATTAGTACTCTCATCAGAAGATATTGCCCATTTGTTTTTACAAGGAATGTAATCAGAAGAAATGTTATTCTATGGATCATGTGTACATATATTTAATTTATAATTGAATAATAAAGATGCATCCACATACACCTCTGAGATTCATCTTCAAGCCTCATGTTACCATACTCAGTCCTTCACTCCCTTCTCCAGTTGCCTCCTGTAACATGTGAATATTCCTTTACTTGTCTCACATTCTTTTCTTTCCTTTTTTTTTAAATTTATTGAGCTAGAAAATAGAGCATTAGAGGAAGAAAGCATTTGCGAGAAGAGCAGAATAATGACTGTGTCATTTCACTGACAGTGGAATGCAAATAGCACCATTATGTCTGGAGGGTGTCGAGGACCCTCCCAATGTCTTCCACTCAGCCCCCCATTTCCATTTTCACTGTGGCCATTGCAAATCTTCATTTGTCCATTTTCAGTTTCGGGGTTTTATAATAATAACTTCCTTAAGTTCCTGATTTATTTTCCTCACCAATTCAATTTTGATAAAGAACATTATTTCAAGCAAATATTCTCTGCTTTCTTGTGAATTGCAGTGGGGCAATCCTTAAATCACCATGATTATTGGATATGGACAAGTCCCTGAAAGAACTCTTCTGATCACAAAGAATCGGGTGAAAGAGCAAGCTAAAAACAAAGTCAGCAGAAAGAAAAGATCAATAAAGATTTGAGCAGAAATTAACAAAGTTGGGAATAGGAAAATAGACAAAAAAATGAATAAAACATAGAGTTAAAAAAAAACAACAAAATGGACAAACCTTAAGCTAGACTAAGAAAAAAGGAGAAGATTCAAAGAACCAGAATAAAAAAATGAAAAAGACATTAAAATTAATGGTAAAGAGATAATAAAATATGATGAATAATTAAGTACCAACAACTTGCATAACCTAAAGAAACGGATCTCTAGAAATATACCGTCTCCCAAGACTGAATCATAAAGAAATAGAAAATCTGAACAGACCTATAACTAGTAATTAGATTCAATCAATAATCAAAAACCTCTCATCTAGTAAAAGCCCAGGACCAGATGGCTTCACTGGAGAATCCTATGAAACATTTAAAGAAAAATTGCCAATCCTTCTTAAACTCTTCCAAAAAAATTGAAAAGGGGGGAACACTTCCAGACTCATGTTATGAGTCCATCATTAGCCTGATACAAATGCCAGACAAACATACGATAGGAAAAGAAAATGACAGGCCAATACACGGGTGAATATTGATGCAAAAATCTTAACAAAACATTAGCAAATCAATTTAGAAAGCACATTACAAAGATTCGACACCATGACCAAGTTGGATTTATTCCAGATATACATGTTGGTTCAACATACAATGCACCATGGTAACAGAACAATGGACGGAAATTACACGATCATCTCAAATGATGCAGAAAAAGCATTTGGCAAAATTCAACACCCTTTCATGATAACACTCAACACCTGAAGTACAGAGGTATAGAAGAAGGTTGCTGCAACATGATACAGTCAAATATGAAGATGCCATCACTAACATCAGACACAACAGTTAAAAACCGAGAGGGTTTCCAAGCATGTCAGCAGCAAGGCAAGGACAGCTCAGTCTCACCACTTCTATTCAAAATAGTACAGGAAAGTCTACCCAGAGAAAATAGTAATAAAAAAAGTCATCCAAGTTAAAAGGAAGAAGTAAAATTATCATCTGTTCCAGAGGAGACGATCTTATACATTAAAAGCCCTAACTCCACCAAAACAGTCTTAGAACAAAGAAACAAGTTCAGAAAAATAGAAGAAGACACAAAGCACCTCTCAGAAATCAATTGTGTACACACTTAGAAATAAACTTAACCAAGGAGGTGAACAATTTGCGTACTGGAAACCTCAAAACACTTCTGAAAGAAATTAAAGAGCTCACCAGTAAATGAAAAACATTCCTTGTTCATAGATCGAAAGCCTTACAGTGTTCAAATATACCCAAAGTATCTCTAGATGCTTTATACCACTTAAAGCAATCTATAGATGCAATGCAATTTCTATCCAAATCCCAAATGACAGTTTTTACAGAAAAAATCCAGTATTTATATGGAATGTTAAGTGACCATGAACAGTCAAAACAATGTTGAGAAATTGGAACAAACTGGAGGCCTCACACTTCCCAATATCAAAACACATTGCACAGTGGCAGTAATTAAAAGACTGGCCTAAGCATAGAGATATAGACCCAAGGAACAGAATATAGCGCCTTGAAGAAAACTTGAATATAAGATAAAATGATCTGTGACAGGCTGCCAAGACCACACAGCAGGGAGAAGACAGTCTCTTACAGAAAGCATGCCTGGAAAACTGAACACCCACACGCAAACACAATGAACATGGACCCCAGTTTACACCATGTACAAAAAGCAACACAAAACATATTAAGGACATAAATGTAATCCCTGAAATTATAAAAATGCTAGAAGAAAACACAGGGGAAAAGCTCATGACATTGGAATGGGTAGTCACTTCTTGACTGCAAACGTAAAAGTATAGACTACAAAATTAAAAAAAAATAATAAAAAATAAAAACAAAAACCTGACTATATCAGTCTTAAAACTTTTTGTACAACAATGAGAAAATCATCAACAGAGTGAAATGTAACCTGTAGAATTGGAGAAAAAATAGTTTTGAACACTTTTCTGGAAGATGAGTTAACATCCAGAACATACATTTAAAAATCCTGCAACTCAGTAACAACCAGAACAATAAAAAGCAACCCAGTTAACAAATGAGCAAAGGATTCCAATAGACCTCTCTCCAAAAAAGTCACACAAATGGCCAACATCCATAGACAATGGGCTCCACATCACCAATTGTCGTGGAAATGAAAGGCAAAATTACAAAAATATCACGTTACACCCCTTAGGAGGGACTCTATAAAACAAAACAAAGTTACACACGTTGATGAGGTTGAGAAAAACTTGGAAACACTGTATATTGTGGGCAGGATTGTAAAGTGGTACCCCTGTTATGGAAAATAGTATGGAGATTCCTCAAGAAATTAAAAATAGAACTACCATGGGACCCAGCAATCTCACACCCGGGTATACTGTGTTTAAACTAAATGAAAGTGGGATCTCAAAGAGATATTTCCATGCCTATGTTCAATACAGCATTAGTAACCACAGCTGAGAGGTAGAAGCAAGCTAAATGTATACCACATGTAAATGTTATTCTGCCTTACAAACAAAGGAATTCCTGCTGTGTTCCACAACATGTCAAACTGCCCTCCCAGCATCCTTAAACCAAGGGCGGCTGCCCCACCTGCCTGTGGAGTCTCCCCTCTCTCTGTGCTGGACGGGGGATGCTCCCACTTCTCCAGGGACTCATCCCCAGCGCATGCCTACTCCTTCATATTCCTAGTTGTGCTTAAAAAATCAAGTGTCCTTTGGATCTTACACTGAAAGTGCAAGTGAGCAGATTTCAACCTGCTGCCTTCCTGACAGAGCAAACATACCTGGTCATGTGAGTTATGAAACAAAGCACACAAAATAGTCCATGTACTTAGTACATGCCTAACACAGGCTCTACTAACCCACTACAACAGAGTCTATTTTAAAATTCTATCATCTTTTGTCTCTCAGGCAGCCTATCCAGCCATGTCGACTGATGATCAGCGTGAAATGCCCCGCCTTGAATCAGTGAGCATGACTTCAGTTCTCAGCTCGTATTAAATAATGCGCAGTGTAAATAAAAACAAGTCTGTGTCAAGTTAAATGAACAGAGAAAGACTTCTTACCAACCATACCTCTGTAAGTGACTGAATCTATTACACTTAAGCTAATAACAAAGTATTTTTAACAGTTTGAATTAACACGAGGGTACATATGATTAGTTACATTGTTTGCATGAATAAAGTCAAGTCTGAGTTGCAGTTGTATCCTTCACCCAGGAGTTGTGGGGATACTTGTTTTCCCATTCTTGTGATACTTAGGAGAGTGTTCCCAAATCTAACCAAATACTAACAAAGGATACAAAAAGGAACTTTTTCATGACTGAACACTATTCATGGTACACATAACCATAGTTTATTAATCCACTCATGGGATGGAGGGTGCTTGAGTTAAAACTTGAACTTCAACAATGTCCACCGAGCGTTATGATGATAAGTGTTAATTATCAGTTGTCCATGAAACGTTCCAAGCTTTTAAGATGCATAGTTGTTACTATGCATAGATAAGAACACTCCTAGTTGTTACTATGCATAGCAAGAACACTCCCCATCCCAGCAGCCAGTCGACACCAGGCTGGGCTTGGGTCTTGCTTGTCAGACCTCAGAGCAGAGGAAGGGAAAGCTCAGCCGTCTCTCCGATTCTAGCAAGGGCCAAACACCACCACCGTCTTTCCTGAACCATCCACTTCAGAATGTATTGTTTATTTTATTGCTTGCATTTAATTAACTAAAAACATTTTTAAATTGTTTTGAGACCGTGTGGAACTAGCTTTGAATGTTGTTTATTTTATTTCACTTCAGTAGTAAACATAAAAGCACTACTGAAGGTTTGACTGATGGGTTGATTGAATGGCCAGGGACGTGTTCAGAAGAAAATTAACAATAAGATTACAGCATACTTGCTTTATGGATCAAATAATTTAATTTAGCTTTTATAAATTATAAATTATTAGACTTTTTAAAGAAACATTTCATTGGCATAAAAATACAAGTGTGAGTTTACTCAGAATTAACTTTAGCACTTGAACAGATATCAACAAATGTGTTAAATTATTTGGAAAAATTTTAAATGCACATGAAAACATTCTTTTTCTTAATCATTCATGAGGAGTGCTTACTATTTCATTTAGAGATAAGCCATAAATTTTCAGAGGAAGTGAGCATTTAATATCTTAATGATGGATTTTGTAAATATTTGTAGGATGGCGCTTTTATATTATTTGAAGATGAGAGAATCAAGGAAAGCGGGGAGCACTCATCCGCTCATTACGATTTTCTTCATGTCAAACTTCTCTTTGTATCAGACACCAACTCTTCCTTTGTGAGAACAAGGATGCTGAGGTGCTGAGGCCCCGCTCACCCTTTCAGTGCTTTTGTTCTTTGGCAAACAGGAAAGGAAGTTGCGTGCTGTCCATGACACAGTCACTACAGTACTGCAGTGAGGGTGGGTGCTCCCGTCCTGCACAGAGCACTTGGTATGTAGGGACATCCGTGAACCATAATTCTGGAGTAGGATCCCTGGGGACGTCTGATTAGCCTGATTTCATCTTGTCTTCTCTAACAGGTGCACTTTCAGCTATTTCGAAGGAGAAGAATTGCTCCCTTCTTCACCGTGGTCCTCATCATCTACATCCCTCTGCCGTACTAGTCAAAGCAAGTTCCATGGGCGGCCAAAGGCCAACCGTGGCTCCTGGCCCTGTGGCTTACCTCCGTGGCTCTTAAATAGAAGCCATTCCTGCCCCTTGATGACATCGAAGCGTCCTCAGAGCTTGGTGTGTGTGCCCCCTTGGAGAGTCAAAGTTCTGAGGAAGGCCAGGCCTCAGCGAGGAGATAAGAACATTGAGCAAGCTGATTTATGCCTCCATGCAAGATGGCCAAGCAGATTCTCTGACCTATTTGAGATTCAGGTTTTGTGTGCATTGCCTCGCTTATGTTCTCTATTTTAGAATAAAACAGTTTTGTAAACTCAAGATGAATCCATTTGCTAAAACTCGAATGTATTTTCATAAACATAAGTGCACAATATTTTGAGTTTTGTACGAAAAAGCTTTGTAGATGAAAACTACTGTGCCTCATGGGAATGTCCTTAGCAGGCTTATTTTAAGTGCCACTCATGAAAGCAATATTGTTTTTAAGAGTTAGGAAGCTAGGTCCTCATGCAACTACTAATCTATGCATTAGTCATCTTTTCAACTGCAAAAAAGAGACAATAACTAGGGAAGCAGAGGGAGGTTAGCTCAGTGGCTCACAGCTAGTGAGTGGTGACAGGACCTGCAAATATTTAGCTTTGCATCTTATGTGACTCCTACTACGTGACAGAGAAAAGTGGGCATCTATTTATTTGATTATACATTAATGCATACGCTAGATGACTTGCCTTAGACACCTTTTCCTTGAAGTAGAGTAATTCTAATATGTGTCTGTGTCTATTTTTCTTTTTTCCTGAATGTTTTGTTAGCAGAGGCATTATTCTGAGTGGGAATTGTTAGGCTGTCATGGTGGTCCTGTAAATGCATTTGTCACTCAGAGGGCTCTGTGGTACAGAGGGCTGGGCCAATTGTGTAGGTCTTGGGGAGGGGTTCTGGAAATCACATTTCCAATATGATCCCAAGTGACGTCAGGTGACACCGATACCGTCATCTCAAGATCACACTGTGAAACCGTGGGGCTATGAATACTACCAAGGGGTTGCTGGCACCAGCTCTCCCCTCTGCCCATTTGTAGTCCAGCCAGTGATCCCGCACTGAATGGGGGCACCCTTGAACTCTCAGACTTCGGAGCTGTCAGGCTTTCCTTGGTTGTGGAGGCAACAACCAGCCACCAGTGAACCTGTCTCCGTGCTGATTTATTTTAAAAAGCTATGCTATTTGAAAGGGAACTGGGGAGTTGCTGCCTATGGATGTAAACTTCTAGTTATGGAAGATGAATCTGTGTTATAGATGGTCATGCGGCACTGTGCCTGAGGTTAACGATGTCACACTGCACACTTAAAAACTTGTTCAAAGGGTAGATCTCATGTTAACTGTTCTTATCACAATAAAAAAAAAAAAAAAACTGTGAAGGTTGTACTTATGGTGTCCTGAGATAGAAAACAGTGCCAGAAGCATGAAGGAGAGAAGGTTCTGGGTCTGAGATAAGAACTGTTTGCAAAGACTTTCTCCCTCTCGAGTCCCTCAGGCATCTCCTGCTTTGATGAGGTTTATCACTAGAGGAGCTGGAGGACTGCAGTCAGGCAGATAAGATGCTCCCAGAACGCTTCTCCAGAAACAGCGTCCCCGCCAATGAACTTACCCCAACTCTGGCTCTGAACGTCTGGAACCAGTGAGTTCCACTTGTAAGCAGCTTATGTAAATCTCTCCCTTTTTGGTAGTAAAAATCTCACTCTACCCTTCCCTTGCTGAATGGCCTGGTGGCCATTTCATCAACTACAGGTAATAATTCTTATTGAAACTCTACCTATTTAGAGATAATTTTCTCTAGTGTCTTTTATTTTAGGTTGACAGTGTCTTGGTTTGTGCTGGGATAACAAATTACCATAGGCTCAGTGGCTGGGCCACAGCTGTGCAGGCTGTGTCCAAGGTCCTGATTCCAGGATGGCCGGGTTCTGGGGAAGGCCCCCTTCCAGGGACTCCCTGTGTGCCTGACATGGAGGGGGGATAGTAGGGAAGCTCTCCAGGCTCTTCTGGGAAAGGAACTAATCCCATTCGCGAGGGCTCCGTTTTCATGACCTCATCTCATGACTCTCAGGATCCTCTACCTTCTAACTCTATTTGGGGGCTGACAAAGTGGCCCCCCAAAGCCTAGTGCTTTGAGGTGCTGAGAGACTTATGCGCTGCCTCAGAAACGAATCCCAGGCCCTCTCACCTTTCTTGTTCCCTCCCCCAAGGACAGGGAGGGACTCTTTCTTTGGAATTACCTTAGGTGATGAAGAAAGTTTCTTTCTAAAAGAAAATCAATTGTCTTAAGACTCTCTCCCAAGGAATCTCATCAAATAGCCTGGAAAGATCATCCACTAGAGTAGAGACCCGGTCCCCAAGCCCAGACACACTTTTTAATCTATACTGGTGAGGGCAGCTCCTAGAAATGACCTGGGCCCCCCGGGCAGCATCACCCTCCCGTCCGACCCTCAATGCCACCTCCCATCTCCCCTTCCACTCATTCTCTCTAATGACTCTCTGCCCCTGGAAATAACTGTCCACCTCCCTACTTCCTAAGGGAAAGGCTACAGATGCTCTGTTCCTTTCAGACTGGGTTATCGGCTCTGTGGTTTTCTCTAAGGCCATTAATAAATCTGTGTTCACACATTTGGGTGCCTTTTCTCCTATGAATCTGCCTTTTATCAGTTCATTATTCAGTGAACCTTCAGAGGGCAAAGTGAAATTTTTCTCTTGCCATTATCTGTACCATTGCATTGGGATCTAGTTTTCAAAATACAAATTTTAGAGGGAAACACAAACATTTAACCTATTGCAGATGAAAATTGTCTTTTGAGACCTGGTGCGTCATTAACGAGGGGTTTTGCCACCCGGTGCAGTTCTCTAATCAAAACTGACTGTTTACCTGGTGAGAAGGACCCCCAACAATCCTTGTTTAGAATAAAAGAACATGTACTCTGCTCAGAATAGTGATGGGATAGTCAGAACAAGAGAAAGATTCTCTTGCTATAAAACTCAGGCCATGAAGACTTCTGACCTATAGGGCTGTGATAGAATAAATGTGTGTTAAGTTCAAATTCTGTGGTTATTTGTGTCAATAGTGATAGAGCTGGTGTAGGTGATGGACTGGCCACATACACCAGGCGCTGTGTTACACGTACACACAGGTGGCCTAATCCACCACACAGGAATTATCTGTTAATTCATTACTTAGATATTTATTTAGATATTATATTATTAAATTATCTGTTAATTCATTAGGTACATATTTCTAGCTACACTTTTTAAAAAGGAAGACTAGAAATAGCATTACTGAGCATCTAAGCCCAGGCGTAATTCTAAACGCTTAACATTTGTAGGTAGCTTCACTTTTCACAACACCCTTGAGTTATTGTCCCATCCAGCCAAGGACACAAAGCTCTGAGAACACGAGTAATGATTCAAAGTCACACAGAAATTAGAACCTATGTCCCTTCAACATCAAAGTCTAATTTTTCAACTGCAACTTAAAATATGTGTTTGGAATCGTGAAAAAGGTATAAATAGCATTTTTATCTTTCTCGCTCACTTAACTAGCAGTCTGTGACTTGCAGAGAGAGTGGCAATGAACCTGAGGCAGAAAGCAGTCGGACACTACAGGGTTGGCAAGTAGAGGCCAGGAGGGGAAAGTCGCTCTGCACAGTGAGGATGGTGACCCCGGGGTCCAGCACCTCCAGGCTCAGTGGGGAGAGAAGGTAAACGCAGGCCTCCCTGGGAGGCGAGGTGGCTCAGGGGGGTCCTGCAGACTGAGAATCTGAAATTCTTTTCCTGCAGCCTCTTGTGAGAACTTTGGCTCTCAGTAAAATCCCCTGAGTTTACAGGTGTCTGTGGGAGCAGGTTTGTCTGTGTGAAAGCCCCGGCTGAGTCTGAGTTTCTTGTCTGCAATGGTACAGGGCCCAGCAGCAACCCTTAGAGAAAGAAGGCTCTAGAAAGGAGATTTCCAAAAGCAGGAGACACGAGACTGCACTCACTCACCCCAGCTACGATCCCCAACCCCAGAAGGCCACAGAGGGTTGGTTATGACCAAGGACTTTGGCAGGCCCAGGGCAGAGAGCTTTGAGCGGGTCTTCATGGTGGGGGGCCCCTGTGGGCATGTGGGCATCCCATCTCTGTGCTCAGACGTCTCTGCCTGTGCACAGCCGAGTCTGCAGGCTGGGTGTCCCTGTCCACCTAGGGTGAGTAGCCACGAGGTGACAGGCCTCCCACCAGGTAGACCCTGCACACAAGGTTTGTGAACTCAAACGGTGCAGTGTGACATCACAGGGGTTGAAGTGGAATTGAGCAGAGAGAGTTACTGAAGCAGAAAGGAAAAAAAAACGGGGGTGGGGGAAGGGAATAAACTAAGTTACAAAGTGCACTCAGTGAAGCTCAGCGGGGCATTCAGCCTCCAATCTCAATTTGAGAAACACCGGTTGTGGGCTGTGCCTGTGGCTCAGTGAGTAGGGTGAATAAAAGCTTTAATCTTTTATTTTTATCAAAGGGCAATAGGGTGCCGGCCCCAAATACCCAGGGTGGCGGTTTTGAACTGGCCCCAGCCAAACTGCAACAAAAAATAGCTGGGCGTTGTGGTGGGCACCTGTAGTCCCAGCTACTTGGGAGGTTGAGGCAAGAGAATTGCCTAAGCCCAAGAGTTGGAGGTTGCTGTGAGCTGTGACACCACAGCACTCCACAAGGGCAATAAAGTGAGACTCTGTCTCTAAAAAAAAAAAGAGAGAGAGAGAGAGAGAAAGAAACATTGGTCTTAGCATCCATCAATTTTGGCAAACTGATGACAGTTTCTAAAAAGTATTTATTCTAGAAATGGCTAAAGAAGATGCCTGTGCAGAAAATGCTGACTGGAAATTGATAAAAATAAAAGATTAAAGCTTTTAATCTTGTAGGGCATCTGTTTCTTAAGCAACAGATGTTAGTGCATTTAATCATTGTCAAGGTTCCTGGCCCCTAAGAATGAACAGAAGTCTTGGATTTTGGCTACATAACTTCTATCTAAGGTTCCCTTTACTAGGTCCAGTTATTGCCTTTCTGAAAGCCTCTGAGTTGGGGCTCTGTGTACCACTCTTTAACAAACACAGAGCAGATGGGATGTTTCCAAAGCAGGGACTGTGACTTCATAGATTTTCTGTGACGTCTCCAAAGATGTGACCATTGTTATATAAGTAACTTCATTTCAGTTCTGATTCATGTTTGCAACTTAGTTCAGAAAGACAATCTACATCAGATATTTCAGGATATCTAAATCCAAAGTCAACAAAAATATAAGTCTAACATAATGCAGGGGTCCTCAATATACTGAAGATATACAATAACATAGACATTAACATCTTTAGCAAGGTTGGTAATAGAGGGCTAAACTAACGTTAGCCTGGAGTTGCCTCCTTACGTATTTTAAATTCAACCTAAAGGTTCCTGCTGCTTAGTGAACGTAACATGCCAAGTCTGGCCCCAATCACTGAGTTCCAGCCAATAAACACTGGTCAACTGTTCAGTTCATGTTCAAATTGGGCCCAGGTCCAATAAGAACTGAAATCATCAGTGCTTTTAAAGTTCGTGATTCAACAACTGCAAGTTGATAAGACTCAAGCAGAATAGTTTTCTTGTTTATGAGAATGGTTAGGGACCTGTTTTTGTTGTGGGGACAACAGATTTCAATAAAATTATCTAACTTGTCATGAGAATCATCATTGGCTTTTGACCAACAGTTTGAGAAACAAATGTCAACTATGCAAAACGTACTGCTTCTGCTTTACCCAGGCCTGCTTAGCATTAGGATCCCACTGTTTAAACATTTAGTGAAGGCCAGAGAGGCCTACTCACAGTCGCACCATGAGAGGCAGGTACATCAGGCATCAGGCAGGTACATCAGGCAGGCATCAGATACAATGTGGTTTAATACAAAGTGGTTGAGACCTAATGGATAACAGGAGAGACACAATGCCACGTAGAGTGCATCAGCTGCCTTAGGAGATACAGTGTAAAACAAAAAGTTATGGCAGGTCTTTAGGAGAGATTACTTCTAGTTGAGGGACTCAGAAAAATATTAATAATGTGAGTAGCTTTGAAATAGTTGAACAGATAATGGAGAGATGGAGAGGAAGGGCATTTCCAAGACAAAGCCCCCTTTGAGTTTCTCCACTACCTCACTGATTCTACAAAAAGTGAATGTTACCACCGAAGAGCTGAAAGATAATCTGGACATAATGATGGCAAATGATTCCACCTGCTTCTTGCAGAGAGCAGGGCAGTCATGTGGGCATGAATTAGAGGACTTAGTTTAATGGGTCATTTCATGACAGGGTTTCAAACCAACAATCCCGCGGGGCTCACTGGCACTTTAGGGGTCACCATCATGCTCTCCAATCTCACTATCTGTATGGACAATGTCAAGTTTAGGTAGATGATGATTTGGGCTCTGAACAAAGTATACGTTTGCAACAAGTCAACAAATAACTGCGCTGTAAAGTACATGCACACACATGCACACGCATGTTTACACACAGACATACATGTGTGTCCATGTGCACGTTTCTGTGAATATCTGTGTCCGTATGCGCACACACACACACACACTCGTCTTTCACTTATTTTACACGCATATACACCTACCTACCTATGGGATATAAAAGATGCATTATAGAGCTAACTGGTGCTGTTACTTAGGGAAGACTCGGGAGCAACAACTTGGATTTGATACTTGGCTTTGCCACATTTTGGCTATGTGACCTTCAGAAAATTACCTTAACGTGTCTAAGCCTTACGTACCCCCATTGCCAAGAGAAGAGAACCACGGTAACTGGCACAGGAAGAATTTGAGCTTCAATGAGATTAAGATGAAAGACCTTTTGTAGTATGAGACCCTTAGTAAGTTCTCCTAAACAGACCCTGCTCAGACTGGCTTTAACCTCATCTGTGGCTATGTCATCGTCTCTGCCTTGCTCTAAAGTATCTGGAAAGCTAACTGGACTCTTTGGAACAGGCTGTGTCACTGTTTAAAGAGGCTTGAGGAAGAAACCCCAGAGCATGTGTTTTTAAAATGCCCAATGAGACAGTGTTAGAAATTAAATTTGCAGTGTCTCCTGCCATCCCCTGAAGAATAAACCACATGGTTGGTCCCGCAGCAGTGAACACAATATATTATGAGAGCAAATTCTGCCAACATCCTAGAGACGAGATCTAAGCCAGTGTACGAGGTTGAAAACCATGACGACACAGGTGACGGGCAGGCTGGGTTCCTCAGTCACACACGCACTTTCTGCTTACACACGGAAAACTGAGTTACCCAAGAGTTGCCTCCTTGAGTATTTTTAAATTATGTGAATTATGTATTTTATTTAAATTATGTACTTTCTTTGGGCCTGGGTGCAGAGACAAATCAGCAAGGGGGAGGGTCGCCATTAGAAGCTGCGCTTTGTAAGCGTTACAGCCACAAACCACATTCTGATAACGTCACTTTAGTTTCAAAAGAAGTTAAAAGTCCTGGATGCTTTTGGGGATCCTGAATTCCTTTTCTATGTCTGCCCTGAATCTTTTACTCTCTGCCTTCAGGGAAGACTCTGCTCCAGGCAGGGGGATCTAGTAATGCCCCCAAACAGGCTTTGAACATTCTTCTCCCCGAAATCCTGTTCGTTACTCTGTCCCTCGTATAACAGAAGTTACTCTCACCCCCTCTCATCCCCACTTCTGTGGCTGGGGGTCTCCTCTCAAGCCCCCAGTGAGTGTTTCTCACCTGCCGTCTCATTTGCTGCGAATTGTTCCTCAGTCTGTCTGTGTTTGCAAGGCGCTTCCCCAGACCCCTGGGGTACAATTCCTGTGGTTTTGTCGTCCCCTCCCTCAAGGTTTAGAATGGAATGATGCATTTTCTAGGTACGTTTATAAATAAAACGCTACTTAATAAATGCTGAGACGTTATCTATGAAAGTCAACAGAATACAGTTTTCAAAGCGGCCAGTTTAATAAATATTAAAGAGGATTGTGTGTGTATCAATGACACAAATCATGACGTTCTACTCCTTGGAAGTTTTGTTTCCCTCCCTCCCTCCCTTCCTCCTTCATGTCTTCTTTCTTCCTCCCTTTCATTATTCATTATTCCTCAATGGCAATTTCTCTCTAGTTTAGGAATCAAATAAAAATGTGGCAGCCTCCAGGGTGTGGTATTTTATCACTTTTTAAGTGGGGTCTAAATCAAAGTGCTCTTAAGGGCCTCAGAGATGCTGTCTCCGGCGGTCTGCCTTCAGGACGGAGGGTGCGTTCCCAGACAATGGTGGCAGAAGGAAACTGTGCGACCACCTTCGATTATAATTTGTTCATTTGCACTTTAATGAGTAAATTAGTATGCCACATCGGCTCGACTCCACTGTCATGATAAAACTTGCATCTATATAACCTGTAATCATTTTTACTATGGCACAAGGGAGAAATTGATTTTTAAAGTTGACAACAACAAATATGGTTATGCTATTGCAGAGCTGTGAGAATTTGCAAATGACTTGTAGCAACATGCAAGAGACGAGTTACAATTAAGTACACACCGACAGAAATAATTACCGTGATGATGGCTGCTGTGGCACTAATAAAGGGACAATAAAAGGAGGCACATATATGCATCCACCAGGCAACAGATTGCTCTGGAAATAAAATGAAGTGGCGTTAAGAGAAGCGTGTGTGGAGCTGCTAGTCATTTCTGACTTAATAGCAAAGTAGAGCCTCAACTTGATTTGAATTGCAGCACAGTCACCACTGAAATACAGCTCTCAGATCCCCAAAGAACACAGGCCCCCAATTGTGTTACTCGGCACTTCCATATCAACTCCCCTGGAATCATCTAATCCATCTGAGGATGAAACTGCTGAGGAGACATCACACCCTTTCACATCATGAAAATCAGTGGAGACTGAGGTTTTTACCAACTTCAGATAATCTTTTTTGAATTATGGAAATTTTCATATAAATAAAAAGAATATTGAATAATAGATAAACCCCACGTAGACAGCATCATCCAATTTCAGCTCATGATCAATCCCCCCTATCTGCTTTCCCCCCACTCTGGATTATATTGAAGTAAGTACCAAATGTTATATATCAATATACTTTTTTTTTTGAGACAGAGACTGAGTGCCATGACATCATAGCTCACAACAACTTCAAACTTTTGGACTTGAAAAATCCTCTTGCCTCAGCCTCCTGAGTAGCTGGGACTACAGGTATACACCACCACTCCACATAAACTCTTAGCTCAAGCAATCCTCCTGCCTTGGCCTCCCAGACTGCTATGCTGACAGGTATGAGCCACCATGTCCTGCCTTATATCAACACACTTTATCTGTGAAAACATATTTTAAGTGTAGTTTCATTATCATTCAGTATCATTACCACCTCTGTAAATTATATGATACCTTAATATGATCCATGTTCTCTTATCGCAGCATACATTTTGAGTTTGTTCAGATCAAATGCAACCATTGCAAGTGGCTGATTTTCTTAAAGTCTTTTCTAACCTGTCGATCAGCAATGGATCAGTCCACAACCAAGAGCTTATATTGTCACTTTCCAGTTCACTGTCCAGCCCTCTGTTGTCATAAATATCTGCTTAGGCAGGTGAGCAAGAACTCCTCATTGCTTAAGTATCATGTACAGTAGGCTGGAGGCATTGAGGAGCACTTGTGAAAGAAAGCAGCTTTTTCCACCCCTCAGAAAATTCTGGTGGAGATGCTGCAAAGTGTCCATAGAGTGAACAGAGCCCACAGGCGCAGCAGATAGACAGAGTGATTAATGGACATTGGTTCCATTGTTCAGAGAGACTGAAAGACCAGAGGCTCCATGTATGTAGAGATAGTAGATACGGTAATGTATATGGGGAAAACCAGAGGCTCCATGTATGTAGAGACAGTAGATACCGTAATGTATATGGGAAGACCAGAGGCTCCATGTATGTAGAGATAGTAGATACGGTAATGTATATGGGGAAGACCAGAGGCTCCATGTATGTAGAGATAGTAGATACGGTAATGTATATGGGGAAGACCAGAGGCTCCACGTATGTAGAGACAGTAGATACGGTAATGTATATGGGGAGACCAGAGGCTCCACGTATGCAGAGACAGTAGATACGGTAATGTATATGGGGAGATCAGGGGCTCCATGTATGCAGAGACAGTAGATACGGTAATGTATATGGGGAGACCAGAGGCTCCATGTATGTAGAGATAGTAGA
>NW_003852429.1:15788266-15788936 GCF_000181295.1 Otolemur garnettii
GAAGGAGACGGCCAGCTTTGCAAAGAAGCAAGGAGGAACTGAAAAGGGAAGGAATTAATACCCACTGTGAGTCTATAGCTTTTAAGTCTCACAAAAACCAAATAAGGTGTTAAGCCCCCTTTTGCAGGTGAGAAATCAAGTCAAGTGATCAGGATCAGCAGACTGTAGTAGGCCCAGCCAGTGCTCACCAGGGCACCGCTCTCTCCAGTTCCCGGCACTGGTCCTCTCCTGGAGGTCAGGCAAAGCCAGAGGACTCAATGTAGATAATGGGATGTGAGTAAAGACAAAGACATTACTCTGGATTGAAGCATTTGGAAGACAGAGAGTGATGCCTGCTTCTCCTGTCTCAGACCATCCTGAGAGCTTGTTTTGAGCTGGCAGGCGCAATCATGAACCAGGCCCTGAAGAAACTGTAATAAAAGTCTGTCAACCTGTGTCCTACATGTACAGATGGGAGAATTAAACTCCTGTTTTCCTAAACCACTGAAATTTAGGCATTGCTTGTTACTGGAGCACAATGTGCTCCATATTATCTGGTACACCAAATAACAAGGTTGCTGGCAGTAGGGTCTGGTGGCAACGTTCATTATGATACTTATGTATAGAGGAAGGAATATTTATATTCAATTTCCAGGGCTGCTCTCACAAAGTACCATCAACAGAGTGGCTT
>NW_003852429.1:15789051-15826297 GCF_000181295.1 Otolemur garnettii
CTGGTTGGCAGAGCATCATTCTGATCTGGCTCCGGCATGTCTGCCCTCACATGGCCCCTTTCTTTGTAGGGACACTGGTCATACTGGATTAGGGCCCATCGTAATGACCTCATCTTAACTTGATCTTCTGCAAGACCTTATTTCCAGATAAGATCACATTCATGGATTCTGGGAGTTATACCTCAACAGATCTTGTTTGAAGGACATAATTCTACACAAAACAACAGTGTTTGGAAGGATGTAGGGGCTCCTATAACCTCGCACAGTACCATGTGTTCTGTTCCAACTTTCCCCTGGCTGAGCACATCCATGCCTGTGTAAGAGCAATCCCCTGAGTAGCTGTGACCAATGTGAGTCTTTGGTATGTCCACTCCAAAGGTAGAGTCTTTGGTATGTCTCACTCCACTCCAAAGGTGGAGTGTTTGAGTTATTCACACATATTTTAATGCTCATGATGAAGACAAAGCTCTTTTATTCTCTTTCATAGAATTATATTGTTTCTAACGCTGAAAAGCTTACCATATATCAATAGTAATTATAAAGTGAAAACATAGATCTTAACTAGGACACAACAGTACGACATATATACAACACCTGAACTTCTACTAGAATAATTAAACCCTTCAATACTGTGCACGTTTCAAAACTCTGAAGTCAATAACTTTTTATTTACTTTGTCCATTTCTATTGACACTGTCAGGCAACCCTTTAAGAATCTCAGAACTCTTACCGAGTGCCAAGCTGAGCACTTCACAAATGGTCAAAAAGAATCACATGAAACCTCATTCAGAGCACTGTGTCTACGTTGGATGAGATTGGTAAGTTTGGTTTATGTAATTTGTTCACGATAATATATGATTTCATTTTTTTACTTGATTATGTTTAAGATCCAAAATAAGAGATGGTTTTGTCTGTTCTAAGGTTGGCTTCAAAATTTGGTTTAAATATTTCTTGAATCAGGATGTCCTCAATTATATTGATAAATAAAACTGAAAGACATTCTATTTTATTTTAAAGAGAGTTTGCATTAAAATGTAGTTTAAGCTAGCCTTCTTGGGATGCTATGTTAGGTAACTTTGGATCTGATTCATATCTTTTACTAAAAACCTGTACATGAGTAAGTGTGGAAATCAGAATAAGTGAAAAGAAGGTATCCTGGATCATTGTTACTCATTCTAATGTGTCTCTAAGTAACTAGAAATTACAAAATAACTTCTATTTTAAGGGGCATTCAAAATCTCATATTTGAAATGTTTTGCTTTTCATTGAGAGAAAAATCTTTTTAGTACTATTTGAAAGTGCCTCCTTTCATTAAACAATTGATATAACCTACAGTCTGTGTGGTGTGTCCTTTCAAGAATTCAAAATAAATTTGATAAAAATAAGTGTAACTGTGTCAAAAACAAACTTTTTGTATTGAACTCAAGTGAAAAGAAGGTGATTGCTTCATTTTGCAGATTCTTGCAAAAGAACAGAGGATAGGGCGCCATAGCTATGACTGAGTCTAAACTGGCCTGCATGGGTGACAGGCATAGAAGCCGTGAGGATGTGAGTAGTGACACGATCAGCACTGCCGAGGACTCCCGTGTCAGCTGCCCCGTCCTCACTTCGGGGTGTATGGCCATCTGGCACCGAGGAGGGGGTTCTCCTCTTGTGTGCCTTGGGAGCAGAAATGCAGGCTGCTGTGTTCTGTCATGGGTATCGATCCAAGGCACCATATATTTTTGAAAAAATAAATAAACAAATAATTAGACAGTAAAACGAGGTTTTAGTAAAACAGTCAAAATTTCTCTTCTACTTTATCTTTAGGGTAAAGGGTCTTTTCCATAAAATAGAAATGAGGTCAGGCACAAACACCTGCCCCAGAAGACGCCTGAGACCTTGACCTGGCAGCACGTGGTTTTGACATTGAGGGCAAAGAGGCACTTTTGATCATTCATTCAGGTCAATGTCTGAGGTATGTGAAGTTTTCTCCTCCTTCTCTCGCTCCCTCTTCCACTTCCTCCTCCTCTCCCTTTTCTCTTTCCTCCTCCTCTTCTTCTCCCTCTTCCTCTTGCTCTTCTTCATCTTGGCCTCAAACAGAGACTAGCATCAAGTTCACTTGCAAATGCTCCCTGGCATATCACAGGTGATGATGGACCTGGTTTTATGTGAAAGACGTCTGGCCACACCTGAGGAGGCACAGAAACCAGTGCTGCAGGGGCTGCCTTACAGCTGCCAGCTTCTCTCCCAGCCTTAGGGTGAGTGTGAATTGGTGGTTTGCTGTTTGCCTCTCGTCCAAGAACGTAACCGTGTTCCCAAGTTCAGTCCTGAGCTTTCTCTCTGCACTTTCCACTCTGGCAGCGCCACCCAGGGACTTCATGTCACAACTACACATCTGTCAGTTCAATCTCCTTTTTTCACTTTAGGACTTTGTGAAGTTTTCAAACCAAGGAAATGTGGCAAAAAGTGGAGAAGCAGAGAAGAGCGCACGCACGGTTATTGTGCTTATGGCCTTTGTTCTCCTGGTGCCGCCCCAGCTCACATTTCTGCAGTCCTAGCCCTTGCTGTCAGTTTGGAGACGGGTGGACCTCTTTCTGCAGAGGTATTTTCACTAACTAAGAGGATGAATTAATCCAGTGGTCTCTTTCCATTCCTGACTAAGGCAGACAGTGAATGGACTGTTCAAATGCAGAACCCAAGAAATACAACTCACATGATGGATCCCTGATCACAAACCCCCTGGCTCACAAAATAACCCCACACCACGCACTGAAATATACTCTACCTACTCATGGTCATTACGCCGTTTGAATACATGTGTTTTCGCTCCCACCAAATGGTTTGCCTGTGCGTTAAGCAACTCACTGGCTCCAATCCCATGAAACTGGAAGTTGGATCACGGAGCCACAGTGAGATTACAAAGCCTATCGTGGGCTCCGTTCAGTATTTCCCTGTGCACTAAATGCAGCAAGAAAAACTGCACCACAAACATAGAAACCTTCCTGATGGCACACAAAGACCCACTGAGTGAGAACAAATCACGATCTACTATACTAGAAACAATAAAGTCATTCTTGGCATGTACGGAGGCTCAACACAAGGGAGAGCTGGTGGAGCACGCACCCTCACTCAGAAGGATTTCTCCAGGACTAAAGTTTCTCCAAAATCTAGATCTGAATATACAGAAAGTGCTTACTGTGTTATAACTGTAATACAAAAAAGTAGGTTAAACACTGACACTCATCTTTCCTTATGATGAAGGAAGATTTCAAACATCTAACCCTGAAGGGGGAATTAAACTCACTTTATCTTTCTCTACATTTAATTTCACTTCTCGTTTCATCTCTGCTCCCTGCTAGGTTCTCTAACACAAAGCCTGCCCTGAACCTGCAATCAGGAAGGGCCTGCATGTGTGATTGGTGGAGTTCAGCAGATACACGCCTATAAAAGGGCTCGGCCCAGCTTGGAAGGCCAAGGATCCTCATAACAGCCATCATCTCCCCTTCCTTATGTTCCTTCAACGACACATCGTCCACCAATATGGCTAATGTGGACCACACCTTCCTCTCTGCCAACTGACTCTGCTTTGGGAAAGGAATTAGCTGTGGATAACAGAGAATCCAAAATGACAGTGGCTTAGACCTTGGGGAAGTTTACATCTTTCCCATTCAGTCTTCTGGGGTGGTCTAAAGCCCCATATTTACAAGGACCCAAACCCTTTCTCCCTTGTTCCTCTGTTGCCCTCAACAGACTCTCTCCACATCATCTTCCAAGCCTCCAGCAATGTGTGCAGAGAGGGTGAAGTGGCAGAAACACAGGCCTCCATTGAAGACCCTTCCTGGGAATTCCACAAGGCACATCTGCTATCCCCTACTGGACAGGACCCTGTTACAGGGGAAATGGAGCCTTTATTCTGAGTATCCCTGGGTGCTGCTAATCTCCAGGCATTATTTAGAGGAGGAAAGGAATGTTGGGACAAGTAGTCCCTGACTCAAGGAGGAGAGTGGAAAGGCCGGAGCAGGCAAGTGAAGGCGAAGCCAAGAAAGAAGCCTACAGTTCAGTCGTATGTGCTTAAACTTGCAAAATTAATTAAAACCCCCCAAAGGATAATTCTTCTTACCACACACTCCATCCCCACCATGAAAACACAATTCAAGAATTAATTATCATGACAAAAATTGAGTTGTAAAGCAAACCTCTCAGAGACAGTCGCTGCTCACTCTGACACAAATGAGCCCTGTGCAATGTCAGCTGGCGTTTACTGAGGACGCGCGGCTTGCTGGGCCCGAATCAGACTGGCCTGATTATTGTTTCAGATCCACATTCTCCTGACTTCTTGTTTCAGGCCAAGAAGCTGGAGGACAGAGTCTCATCTTCATTTCCTGCTTGGGTACATGAATCAATCATGAGTTTCCTATTTGATTAGCAACTCTCCCAGCTGACAGAAGAGAACCCAGGGAGGAAATTAATTACAAAGATGGCCTGAGTCTTGCTCCCAGTGGAAGCAAGAAGCACACAAAGCCGGTGGCTTCTTGGAGCCCCTTGGGCCTGTAAGACAAGCTACCCGGCAGATTCCCGTGACACTACATCACAATGGAAGAACCGCCTGGGCGGGAGTGTACTGACGGCAAGACACATCCTCAGATCCAGTTCCTACCCTGCACAGAATAATACAGAACTTCATTTTGATGTTATAACTATCTTGAGAGACAAAGAGGTTGGATATTATTACACATTGACAAGCTGGTGGACACACACTCAGGCAAGCTAAAAACTGCTCGAATCAAGATGGAGTAGGAGGACGCCAAGTAGGCTACGTTAGTGTGTTTAAAAAAAAAAAATCTATGTATGTAAAACACGTTTATTGTAAAGGGGATGACTCTCTGGAGGTGTTTTCTTTGATTTCAGTCCAAACATACTAAGCATTGTGACTCCTAATGATACTAGAGGAAAGATGATAAGACTATTTTCATGTTAATGATGGTTCTATATATATAAAAATACATAGTATACTTATTTTTAGGCACAGTCATAAATGGCATAATTTGGCTCTTTACATCTCATTATAATTCTCAGAAAAATCCACAAGTCCAACTCCGTATATCTAGACCACAAAGGTCTAGATGATATAACTCTCCTAAGAGTTATAACACAAATCTGTCACTATCACTCTCAACTAAAGTCCATAATAAAGCTCTCAGTGTGTGCTATATGATGCCCTTCACTTTCTGTGGCTGCCATAAAAAATTGCCAACGACTTGGCCAGGTAAAACAACACAATTTTATACAGTTCTGGAGGTCAGAACCCCAAAGTCAAGTTGTCACCAGGGTCCCACTCTGTGCAGAGACTGTAGGAAAGATCCCTTTCCTCATCTCCCAGCCACTGCTGTCCACAGACTATGCTGGGCACTCACTCTCATCTCTGCCTCTGCCTTCCCAGAGGGTTCATCTCTGTCTTCTCTTATGTCTCAGTGTCACTTGATGACTACATTTGGGGCCCACCCATCTATGGAGAATGATGCTTCATCTCAAGATTCTTTACTTGATCACATCTGCAAAGGGCTTTATCCCAAGTAGGTAACATTAAGGGGTTCTAGGGATTACAGTGTGGACTTATCCAGGTATGGGCTCTTGTGGACTTATCTGGGTGTGGACTTATTCGTGGTGTGGGCTCCTGTGTCCATGTTAACTTCGGGTCCTATAAAGTGCCTCCCCCACAGTGCATTACACCCCACCTATTGACTCATCATTATCAAGTATGTCAATTTCTCAATTTTGTGCATGTTCTATTTCTTCTCTGTAAAATGCAGTCCCCTTCCTGCCCAACTTGTGAACTCCCACCTGTTATATGTTAAAAAAAAAACAAAACAGTTATTGCCCCCACATCCCTTTCTCTCAAAGAAAGTATAATCTTCATCCTCTGCTTTTCCATAGCATCTCAGGCACAGTTATCTCTGAGAGCTGATCAGGAGCATTCTAATATTTATTCATAGACGGGCTGTGTCTGATGGTGGTTCCTCTACCACAGAATCCCACGATTCATCTCTCTATTTATGTTCCAGTATTTTAATAGTTGTTGCTAAGTTCACTATAATAAATTTCAATAATTTTCTTATTATAAATAACTTCAGATGATTTAAATAAGCATAAAAGAAAAGATAGAATTGCTTATATCCTATTACTACCTTATCAAGTGATAAAAACAGGAAGTAATCAAGTGGTTTCTTCTTTTCAATATTTACATACTCTTCACTGTACATACATATTGTGTATATAAAAAGGTACTGAAATCAAATTAATCTGTTCATTCTTTGTCTTCCTCAACCTTGGTTTACACTTCAAAAATAGTTGATGAATAAATTAATGAGTTGATGAATTAAAGAATTAAAAACTACCCTCTAACAGGCTAACAGGACCACAGGATTAAAAGTATGGAGTCACTACTCCCTTCACACAAACATGGGTCTCTCCTTAGGATTCTAAATATTTGTTTCTAAGATCCTACAAAAAAGGGTTAATTACTATACAAATTGTATACAGCCATTAAGGACAGAAATAAATAGAATCATCTTCTGGGCAGCACATGTTCTGAAAATTGTTTATTCACAACATGACATTTGTGATGTTCTGAAATATAATAAATGATAATTTTTTTTTCTTCCACATTCTTAACTTCATGCCTTTCCAAAGATGGTCTTGGGGCTATTGTAAGATGATAATAGTAATTAGAGCTTTATGGTACGTGCTTAGTTTATCCATTTACTTAACCAAAAGAGAAACAGAAAATAAACAAGCTGGCATGAACTTTTATTTTTAATGAACTCAAATTAACATGATTTGCCCTGCAGGGGTGGAATGGTCACAGAAAGCTTGTAGCTAGAATGCGGTTCTTCCAGACGTGCGATCTTACTTTGGGAAAGCTAAATGTCTATTAGCCTGAGGCATAGCACAAAAAGTGCAAATCTATGAACTGGGTGTAAGAAAAAAATTAATTTTCTGCTTTCCAAATTGCAGTTTAGGGGAAGTTAGGTCTCCTGCAAACACCCGTCTAGAAGGGCCTGCAGAACACCCTGCATCCTCCGAGGAGCACTGGCACCAACAAGCATCCCTGCTGGGGTGGGGCAGGCATCTTCCCCTCCCTGAGAGGCTGCTGGAAAGAAACTTGAGTTTCTGGAGTTGCCTTGGAGAAATATGACCACCCTCCTGTGTTCTCAAAATGAAGAATCCTGAATCTTACACAACCTAAATCAGTAGAACCTAGACCACCGTGGAGCTAAAATCCATCCCTTGTGCTCATAATTAACTGAGATCAACAGAGACTTCCACTAATAGGTTTTGATTATTTTGGGGGTAAATCTAAAAGTGACTGGATTATTTTTTAAAAGTTAAGGTTTTATAATTTTTAGTCTAAATTTATCATCCACTAAACAGCTTCTTGTCTCCTGTCTCACCACCCCGGGCTAGGATGTCACTTTAAACACAAACGGCCAGAGTAAAACAAAACAGCAAATGCAGTGTTCCCAAATCTGAAGTTTTAGTCCTCATTCTCTAGGCCAGACTGTCAACTATGATTCGAGGGGAAAGCTCTAAAATAAAAGTTTCGAGGTCTTGTCACAGAAAATACCCAAACCGTAAAACAGCAAAGGTTTATTCATTAGAATAAACATTTTTCATGAGATTGACCTTAAACCTTTTATTATTATAAAGTATATCAACCGGAACAAAATGATTCTTTTAAAAAAGATATCTTTTTGGAATTAGTAAATTAGAAGAAGATTGAAGGTTGCTATTTTACATAGTTCTTAACATCAAATTCATTTTCTTCTTAGACAGATCTTGAGAAATCATGACCAAAATGATTAATAATTAATCTCCCAAACCAAGGTTTCGGTTCTTCAGGTAGAACTGTGTAAAACCAGAACATTGTACCCCATGATTGCAGTAATGTACACAGCCATGACTTAATTAAAAAGAATGAAATTACAAAAATAAAATAAGTCATGATAAATATCATAAAATATAGTCCTAGAAATGTGAATTCAAACAAACACTTAGAAATGGAGCAAGGTCTTCCTTGACTATTTACTCCATTTCTATGGATGATGAGGTATTGGAAAAGGATCTTTGGTTGTCTGTCGGTATTTTCAGACACGCTCTGCAGAACACTAAACTTGTTGTCAAAGGCGCTCGGAAATTTGCAACAGCATGACCATGACTATTTAGAATCAAAGCTCATGAGAAACCCTTAAGAAAATCTTTAAGCAGTCACTTAGCTGGACATTTCTCAAACACAGATAACTACTAATCTAACTCTCAATCTTTCTCAGTATTACCCCTCACTAGAATATCAAATACATCTGGCTTGGACCCTATCTTCACTGCTAGCTTCTTTTAACTTATGAACTCTCTGAGCCTTAATTTCTTTATCTGTAAACTGGGGGTAATAAAACATGCTATGATTCCTTTCGAATTACGTCATGTAATTATGTGGGTTGCATAATCATTATATGAATAATTATAGATTGAAGGTTGCATTCGTATAATAGAAATGGAGAATCTAGCAGAGAACATGGTTCTTAGTAGGTGCTCATTAAATGCTGGGGTTTCCCTCCTCTCTTCCTTATTCAGAAAAGAATAAGACCTAACAGGGAAGTTACCTTTTAAAGATCACAGATGAATAGCAGATCTGAGCACCCAGTTCTCTTGGCAACCAGCTCAGGGTCCTTGGGAAATAAAATGTTCCCAATAATAAATAAATGATGGGACCTTGAGAAGGGAAATAGGCCCAGGATGGACTGAAGACCCAATATGGGGTGGATCAGAGTCGAGGGTCTGAACTTCCTTGTCTTAGAAGTCTCAGCTAGAGAGACTGTATAATGAATCCTCAGCATTACAGTGAGAGCTGGCATCTAATCCCATACCCCAGACTCACTCTGTACACTCTACCTTCCTGCAGCTGATGGAAGATGGAGGGTCAAAGAGGTCACACCCAACTGGTCCAGCCATGTTCCTAAACAGACCAAGTAACAGAAGAGCTCCACATTTCCTGGGTAATGCACTTGACTCTGCACCTCAGGCTTTTCTGAATAGCAATAAAGTCTTTGAAATAACCACAAGAGGGCAACACCATCATCTTTCTATTTCTTTTATCTTTTTTTCTTTTTTCCTTGGACATAAGATTCAGTCTGACTCACCACACAAAAGCACATGATTTCAATGTACAAATGCAAAGAAATTTGGTTAAGTTTGGCAGAAGGTTAAGATTATCAGTCAAAATAATTTGTATTATTTATAGCAACTTCTATTCACTCAAAAACATGAAAAATAGATTGTATGTGATGGTCCACAGTTCTAACATCATGTTTAATATTTTTTTAAGATGGAAAACACTTTTTTTCTCCTATCACCTAAAAGAATAGAGGCAGGATTTTTTTCCTTTTAATGAAAATTATTAAGATATATGAAAATGCTCACTCTTCTGAGCTTTTCAGGATTTCTTTAATTAGCATGTTGTCCATGGTATTTTATAAATAACATTACATTTTGTTGTTCATTTATGTATTTTCATGCTATTTTATACTGTATTCACTAATTTCCTGTTTTCTTTTTCACTTTCCTATACAGATTCTTCTCTGCTATAGTCCACCTGTACTCGTCACCATCCCACAAACACATGTCCCCCCAAGCATCCCTCACTTGAATCATCCCTCCATGGCATGGGAGGATATTCTGCATGGAACAACTCACTATCAAGAACACAGAACTATTTTAAGAGAAGAATTTATCTGTTCTTATGCACGTGACCACACGAGGCCCTTTTTATTGGGTTAGCTTTCAACCTATTCGAAGTTCAGTAAATAGACTGCTTACTAAATTCTGAAATATAATTTATTTATTTCTTAATGTTTCAAGTTTTGTGGTATGAGTTGAGCTGTAAGAGAAATTGACAACTTAAATAGTATTAAATGGCTTTCACTCAAAAAAATAAGCCTTTGGTTATCATCATGGTATTGCTCGCCGAAATAGTGAGATGCTGAGATTTACTCCCTTGTTTTAGACTCAGAAGCTAAGACTGTGGCCTAGTTTCAGTATGTCACTAACAAACAGGGTGACAGTATTCATTCTCTAAAGTTTCTGTTTATGTTTTTTCAGATAAATTGACTGGAGACCTATGTTAATAAGATGAAGAATCTGATTATTGTGTGGTCTTGGCAAGGAAGTACATTTTGGTAATTTACAGTGGTTCTATTATGGTTTAAATGTGATCCCCAAAGTTCACATTTGGAAACACTCATAAATAGATTAAGATCATTTTCATGGGAATGGGTTTGTTTTACGGTGAGTTCAGGCCCCTCTTGCCCTCTTTCACCCACATCATGATTTCTACCAGGTTACAACATAACACGGAGGCCCTCACCAGGTCAGCTGCAAGATCTATGACTTCCCAGCCTCTAGAACCATGAGCCAACTAATTCTCTGTTCATTATGTAGTAAATTACCCAGTCTGTGGTATCCTGTTATAGCAGCACAAACAAATGTAAATTGTTAGCAGGTTAATAGTAGATGACATTGGTAATATGGCCAAGTTTGATGAGTAACTGCACATTCAGATTAAATGCATGTGGATATATCTCACCATGAGCTTTTGGGCATTCCAAAATAAAAATCAGTTTCTAAACTTGCTCTAAGAACGAACTTTCTAAGGATATTTTTTCCAACCAAAATCACTATGAGAAATTATAACAAATTTTGGTTCGAAGGGGTAAAATACTTTGCTAAATATTTAAAAACCTGGAAATTAATGAAAGTTATTGTGAAATGAGCTCATGTTGAAAATATCAATAAGAAAGGATACGAAAATATATAATTAATCCTGCAAGAAATCTTAGTTATTATAGATTATTCCATAAATTTTTAATATTGTTGAAAAATAAGACATAGAGGCATTTACTGCTTTTTTTAAAGGATGTTTCATTGACAGAAAAACAAACAGCATTAACATATTAGTTATCCTGAAACACAAATAAATCAGGGCATTAATTTGGATGCTTTTATCCTCAACAGCATTTTGAATGAAGTAACGATCACCACTGAGAGCTGCTGAGCCGTTGCTCACATGATTCCTTCTTGTCACCTTTGAAAGGATTTACCAATCTTTATAGACACCCTTGCAAGTTACCAGTGTTGCTAAACAGGACTAGAAGATGCCGTTTCTTATATAGCTCGAAAAATCATCTTATGTTTTGTTGAGTGATAAATCCAGGAATAGCCATTTTGTAGGCTGTTAATTAATTATAGCTTCTCTTATCACCAAGGAAACAGGCAAAAACAAATAGCAATAACTTTAAATGTCCTAGTCCAGAACTTGGCCTGGGAAAATTTTGTAATTGCTATAGTAACTCCCCATTAGTTTCTCAAAGTAGTCTGGAAAAAAAAAAAAGTGATCTGGAATTTCTGCTTCGTCAAAGGCAGAATGAGAATTTACTATACAATATGAAGTTTTCCAGTCTTTAAATGCCTCTCAATGTTTATGCAAGCTCTAAGAACTTAAGGTTTGAGATGTAAGTTGGGGCAAAACAAAAGCGATATGAGCCCCAGAGAGAATCAGACTCCACGCCCACACCATGTCCATCGGGAACCCTGTGCCTGTCCAGTGCTGCGAATCCCAGCACAGCCTCTGATAGCCTTCCACACCGTGTGTAACCCATCTGGAGAATTCTCCTCCTCAGCTCCCCTCCTCATCCAAGAACCCTGTCTGATTAACTGCACTTCAGTCTGATCATTTCTTTTTTCAGCTCAGAACTAATTAAACTTCAGACAAAGGATATATCTTAACACAACCTATTACAGAAAACGCTTTTTTAAAAGAGAGAAATGATAGACTGGGTATACCACATGTAATTTACACTCAAGGCTGAGATTGAAAAGTCTCGGGTTAAATCAGTAGGACGTGCAGAGGCCAGAAACGTCAGACACAGGTGAATAAATGCTCTCTCTAGGGAGGCAGACTTCCTGGAAATTTATCAACTCCTTTGGAGTCTCAAGAAAGGTGTACACATGCCAAGAGCCCTTAACTGACTATACCTCCCACAACTAACAATGTTTAAAAAGCATTAGTATGTGTAACGTTCCCAATTTCCTGGCCTTTACCACGTTTTTGCATGCTTGGAATGCTGTGTTTCCTTTGTACTGTATTTTTTTGGGGGGGGGAGGGGGAGACACTGGTTATTTATTTATGTGACAGTGAATCAAAAAACAAAAAATAATAAAGCTGCGAAAACAATTTGTCTCAGAAAGAAAATCTTGTATGAGGACAAAGAACTAAGAGATGATTTGAAAGCTTAACCAATGAAAATACAAAACATGGGTGTGTCTTTGTGCGCAGAGACACAAGTGCTAAGTGGAGGCGGTTCTGGGACATCAGTCCGGGTGGCCTTTCCGAACTCCTTCCCTGACCCTACCTCCGCTCCTACTAGAGACGTAGGGTTGTTACTTTCTTAAGGGAGTTCTTTCCAAAAACAGATGAAAAGAAGGATAAAATTCCGTTTCAGAGGAAAAGGGAAAGGATTTTGTTAAAAGATAATTAACAGATGGTACATTTCAGTAGAACTGGCTTGTTTTCAGATACATACGTGTGGATTCATATTTGTTATAGAGGGGAGAGGATCTGGAGGAGACAAAAAAGGTTTTTTTTTTTTTAAGGTTGTCATAGCCCTTTCTGCCACACTCTCCACTCCTGGCCCTAGTGACCAAGTTTTGAATGGAAGAGCTGGAATGAGAGGCATTGGGTGTTGGGGACCCCTGAAGAGTGTCGGGAGTGTCTGAGATTTCAGGACCTTCCAGACCGTCTTGGGGCCAAGTGCCTCGGGTGACACCGGAGCCGGCAGGCACGGGGAGAATGGTCCTGCTTCTCTTCCTGAGCTTGGCTGTCTTGGTCCCCGGCTCCCTGGTGCCTCACCACCCCCTCTCGTCCCTGTGGAGAGGAAGCACCTCGCAGCTGCCCCAGCCCCGCTCTGGCCACTCCCAGCCCGCATCTCTGCCACCATCTGCCCTCCGGCCGTGGACAAGGACAATGTTGTCGCACAGGAAAATCTCGGGCGGCCACTGTGCCCCCTTCCCTTCCACTTTCACCCAACTCTCAACAAAAACTCCCAGCTTTTCACCGCAGCGCTTGCCGTCTCTGAACAACGCTTGGCTGGTTTGCAGAATGGTTCCTACTTGCCAGCGGACACAGAGAGCGGTGTGGCCTGACAGCGGTCATCGCGTTCTCCCTGCTGACCGGTTCTGCCCTGGCGAGGCTCGTCCCCACTGCTAAGGGGCTTGTTCAGCTCTGCTGTGCGGGACAAACCCGGAGTGGAGGGAGAAGAGGCAGCTGCAGCCATGCCACGACCTGATTACAGGGACCCAGCCGCTGGGGAGGCCCCGCGGGCGGGCGGGGGACACGGGGGAGCAGCGGGGGGCACAGGGGACCGCAGTCGGGGACGCGTAGCCCTCAGATTTCCTTCGGCTTTAAATACTGCACCTTGGTGGTTAGTACATTCTGAACATTCTGTGACCTCATAAAACTGGCGTCAAAAAAGCAAACCTATTCCACTAATAAGCAAGAATGAGCAGAAGCAACTACAGCAGAGGGAATTACAGGATTACCGCTGGGGAAAAGACGCTTTGTTTGGCTTTACTTATTTAAATTATAATTTGGGCCTGCGCAGTGGCTCACACCAGTAAAACTAGTACTTTAGGAGGCCGAGGCCAGTCTAAGAAAAGAGAGACCCCGTTTTTACTAGCCAGCCGCTGTGGTGGGCCCCTGTGATCCTTGCTACATGGGAGGCTGAGGGAGGAGGAGGAGTCCTTCAACTCAGCAGTGGGAGGTTGCAGTGAGCGAGGCTGATGCCACGGTACTCTAGCCTGGGCAACAGAGTGAGACGCTGTCGCTACAAAGAAAAAAAAAGTTATCAGCTCACTTCTAATTTGGGAAAAAATATAATTTCATTTTAGCCAATATAAATAAATTGTAGGGAAAAAAAAGCAAAAATAGAATCACCAAAACCAAATTTTCACATGCCAAGTAACATTTTAATAGAGTAACTTCTTCCTTCGAAAATTTAATAATTACTTAACAACTGTGGCACTAAATTCCCAGATTCATTGAAAAGCAAAATGAGAGGCAAGTCCAATTTTCTGTGAAGGTATGTGGCTTTAGAAGCTTAGATGACCTTGATCTAGTACAGTGTATGCAATTTTCGAATTATACTTGAGTTCATAATTTAAAAAAGTAAAACCAAACAAAGTATCTTTTTTTAACCGTATACACATGATACATAATGTTTGTTTGTGAATATCTTAGATGGTTCTTTTAATTAACTTTCCTCCCTTTGAGTGCAAGTATATTAAAAACAAACCCAGCATTCTTCTGTAATAAGAACCAGAGTGGTCGAAGAAAGGGTAAGCAAAATCTGTCCTTACTCATATGATATAAAAAGGAAAATAAATGAAATATACTTGTGAAGAAGTTTGCTTCCCAAGGCAGGAGGTAACAAGGTTTCTATTTTCTATGGTTATACCTTTAAGATCAGGAATCAAGCTGCCTAAGTTTAAATTTTAGCAATACCTTATAGCTAGTAGAGTTCATGTAGGCAAATCATTCCCTATCAATCTGTGTCTCTAACTATAGAAAACATGTAATAATACTTACAGCTACCATATATGGCTATACAAATTAAAATATATAATCAAAGTAAAGTGGCAAGTGATGGTTCTGGCACATAGTAACGGGTAATTAACTATTAGCTATTATTCCCATCATTATCATTTCAAAAATCTCTACGTATAACAATAAGAATATCTCATTTTTTAAATGTTCAGTTAAAAAATAAGTATTTCCACCCTATTTTGTTTTATTTTTCTCCTTTCTTTCTGGATAAAAAATTTCTTAATTTATTGCAAAAGCTTATCTATAATGAGGAAAGGTAAAGGCAATGTTTTTAAGTTCTTGGAAACTAATTACACTGAGAACTTTTTAAAATGACAGGATGGGCTATTTGGTGGACAGGATTTTATTTTATACTATAGTTTGCAATCTGCATGTGTCAATTCTTAAATCAGTGCTCAAAGGAGCAAATCCCATATTTCTGCATTTTGGTAGCATTTATAGAAAGTGCTGTTCCATAGCATATTTTCAAGCCTGTCTTCTCACTCAGTAATAATATTTAAATTGAACAGAATGACAGAATGGACTTTTCCTTTTAAAATCCAGACACAAATTTAGAAATAATAGCCCTTGGAAAATAAGTAGTTCATTAGGTTACAACTGCATAATTAAAATGGTATGTTCCAACTGTGAACCTGTTACTTTTCAATTTTTAGTTTTAACATAGAGTTTCCATCTTTAAATGACTTCAATTATTATGGAACACAAGAAATTATTATTCCTTTACATGTTCTGTCTTTTTAATAAAAACTTGCTTAATAAACTTAGTATTCAAGTTGATAGAAAAAGAACAATACAAAGATAGACATTTTCATTGAAAAGGTGGGAGGGGGATGAAGGGGATAGATAAATTCACACTTGACAGGCGCCCGCACTGTCTGGGTGATGGGCCCACTTGTATATTTGACTCGAGTGGTACAAAAGCAATTTATGTAACCAAAGTGTTTGCATCCCTATAATATTGTAAAATAAAATTCTTAAAAAGTTAAAAAAAATTTTTTTAAAGGGAAATGGGTTGATGACTTAAAGTTCTAATAGTCTAATGGAGTTCTGATGACTCAAGACCACAGACAGCTACTTCCGAAAGTTGTCTGAGACATTCCACTCAAGTCTCACCTGTACCTTAAAAGCCCTTAAGTTTCCATGCAGAGAGCTTAGAAGCTAAAGGAAAGTAATACAAGTTGATGGATATTCCCGGGAAAGGACAAGAACAAATTAATCTTTTAAGTGAAAGTGACATGTGAGAAGGAGACAGGACAGAGTGCAGGCTGTCACCTCTCATGCAGCAGTCGGTGTCCCAGACCAAAGAAGAACATCTCCTCCGTCTGGGAAAGCTGCACGTCAGGTGTTATGTATTCACCAAAACAGGAAAAACAACAACAGCAGCAAAACTTCCCAGCAGCAGCAGGGGCTGCTTCACGTACAGAGGACAATAATGGAAGGGGACATCCCTGCGTCGGGAGAAGTAAGACGCTCGCTCGATAAAAGGCATTTCAGCCATTTCCAGTACCTTATAGATTTGGACAACTGTGATAGAAATGAAGGCATTTTCTGGATGTAATCCAAATGTGAACTTTTTAAAACTCAGACACATTTTAGAAATCTATATTACTCCCTGTATGAATTGATTTGTCTAGTTCTATGACCATAGGTAGGATAGTATCTGACAGAGAGTTTCTGTCCCAAGTTCAACTCCCATTGCAAAATGTCAAGCAGCAGGTCCCTTCATTACTGCACAAGGCTGAAGTCTCCCAAATAAGACATGACTTATCTGCACCATTTAATGGGCTACTGTCAGCCCAGCTGACTGGGGTTCGCCGCCTGCCTGTCTATTGCTGTCGTGTGCAATTGAAAGCACGCTGCTGGATGAGAAAGGAGCTTTCCGGATGGCACAGAGGAGCTGTGAGGTGCCACAAAAATAAGCCCTCCTCCCCTTTAGATGATAGCATTTCAAAGATCAGTGTTGAAGCAAGATGAGATTTATATAACCATGGTGTCACAAAAAGCTAAGGCTTCTCAAAAACTGACAGCAAAATTAAGAGACCCAGAATGTGTGCAAGAGAAAGGTGCAAACCTGCAGCGTTGCTGCAGGAGTGGCCCTGCCTTTGCATAAAGGTGCTGAAATCCACACATGTGCACATTGTTTAAGCTGAGTTGTTCTTCAGTATGATTACAGTGGCTCTCCTAGTGCCCCCAAGTAACTCAGCGTGGTGTCTTCAGCAAGCCTCTTCCCTTAGTTTGTTTCCCCTTTTGCCGTTCTCTCTGGCTCTCCTCACGTCCTGCTCACTCAGTGAAAAGCATCTGTTGCCATCTTCTGTGCCCTCCTCACACGCCTCCCCACACAGCTCTTCCCTGTGAACTGTGCAGCATCCTCAGCACTGGCCTCTGTCCACTGCTCCCACCCCCTGCTCCTGCTTTTCAGAAATAAAGACGTTGTTAATCTTTGGTCTGGTTATTAAAGGATCAGAGGCATAACAGAATGCCCTCAGAATTTCTCTTACGGTACTTAATCATTTATAATATAGACTATTTGAAATAGGCTCACAATAGATGTTTTTCTAACTCTGATCTCATGCAAGAGAAAAGCTATCATGTATATTTTATCACCCAGATTCCTTTATGTCTACTGACCAGGGTACTGTACCAAGATGTAAAAGCTGAGTTCCATTTCTCAAAGGCCTGATGCGAAAAGCTCCATTCTCAACCACTCTGAGAACCACAAAGCTATGGAGGATGCGGGAGCTACGCTCACACACAAATCGGTGTTATATTATCACTCGTGTATTTGTCCTGACTCTGCCTCTTGTCAAATACTTAAGAAATTAGGAAGAACAGCCCCATATATCTCAGAAGTAAACATGTCATACCAAACAAGCGTTGGTGCCGTACAAGACAAAGTAGGTAGAGTTCAACACAAGATTTTATGACCTAAAGAAAAACTCTTCCCCTGGATGGAGACACGGCAGGTCCTGCAATTAGCACCTTTAAAGCACGCCGCATCAAGAAAACGTGACATGAGTTTAGAGGTGATGGCAGCTGATCAGCCGCAGCTTCCCCACCACACACAGAATTTGGGATGGAAGGAAGGGAGAGGTGTGAGCCTTCATCCCAGCCTGTGAACCGCTGTGCTCCAGGAGAGGACAGAGCTTCACCCACCATGGCAGGGGGAGCGAAAACTTTCCAACCAATAAGAAAAGACATCTAAAAATAATTGTACAGCAAAAAAACACAAGTGTATATTGTATTTTCATTAAACATTCATATAAACTACTACTAAATCTGTTATGACTGTAAATATCTTTAAAACATCATACTTCCCATTACAAGCATGTGTTAGCAGAATGCAATTCTCAGTCTTGAGGGAAGGAACCTGTCCCCCAGCTGACCTTTTGCTGTAGCAAGCCAGCCACCACCCCACCTTTGCAGTGGCCCAAGTGTTCACTGATACTGGGCATGCACAGGCAGACCCACCCTGCAGGGGATACGAAGGTGCCTTAGAATTGACTGTCACAAGGGGGCTTCCTCTGCAGAGAGCCACAGGCTCACTTCCACACTCAGGGTATCTGTTCAGAGTACTTACCACAAATTACCATGTAACACCCCGTTACAGGTTGAATTGTGTCCCTCAATAAAGGTATTTTGGAGTCTTAACCTCAGTAGCTGAGAGTGCATGACAGCCCAGGATAGCAGGTGTCCGTATAAGGAGGAGGACATTTGGACACACACCAGAGAACAAGAGGGAGCAGGTGGGCAGCCACCAGCCAAGGAGGGGCCTAATGGTGCTCACTAAGTGGTCACCCCTGCGGACGCTTTCATCTCAAACTTCTGGCCTCCAGCACTGGGGCAGTACATTTCTGTTGTTTAAGCCACCCAGGTTGTGATACTTTATTATGGCAGCTTTAGTAAACTAGCACAGAGAGTATGCATTTTATTTAGCTATGCATTACTACATGATTTATTGCACAGCCACACACACATACGCACTCTGGCAGAAGCTCGCAAAGGCAAGGCTGGGCTTGTTCTCCCCTCGGTATATCCTCCAGGACTGTGTAGAACAGTGCTGGCACTCAGCACTTCCAATTAGTACTTACTGAAAGGAAAGATTAGTTCAAGGAACTAAATTTATAATATATAAGTAATTTGATGTGACAGTTGCTGCAAAAAATTAAAGAAAAGAACTTGGATTTAATAGCTCAATTATTACTTAATAATTACTTCTAAAACACGCATTGTCAGATGTTTAAACATAAGACTAAGACCTCTAGGTTTGACATTTTATTTCTAAATATATCTTTACACATCTTATAATCGGAATGAAGTTAATGGTTGGCCCACCTTGTAGGAGATTCAAAATAATTCTTCTCTTTTGACCAAGAACAGAAATTGGTATTGGAAGGCTCACAGTCTTTTGAATTCCTGAATCAATTAAGTATCTCAAGGCAAAAATAAGATGGAAAACACAGAAGCATTAGGACAATAACAGGCAAGCCATGATATTGATAAACCAGTGGTTTAGAATTTGCTTGAGGAGAGGGTGACTGGTGGGCACGTTCACCAACTATGAAGGACCAATCTTGGACATGGCTGCCATTTCACAGATGAGAGAGGAAGGCACAGAGACATTGAGTGAATGTCAGTTCTCACAAGACCAGGGCAGCCAGACAGACCGCTGGTGGGCACTGTGAAGTTATCCTGTTTGTACATGTAGAAGACCAGAAGCCAGGAGAAGAAAATAACCATGGCAACAGCAGCGGGAATAGACGCTTTTCTAGAGAATGAAAGGAAAGACTGATCATTGTGTTCAACATTCTTCAAAAAATTAAAAAAAACTCTGGTCATCTAACATGTTCCAGGTATGACACCAAACTCTGGAGTAAAGTGCAGGAAAGGACATCAGTGTGGACGTGGCCACTGCTCTGAACACAGAGCCTATCTGCACATGGCATCAGAAAGCAATTCTTTCCCTGCTCTTTATGGAAATCTCATCCATGTGAGTAGTTCTTTTCCGCCTCTGGGGCAACATCCCACATGGGTCCTGCCAGGTGCCTCTTCCTCCGCAGGTGATAGAAGAGGGTTCTGGACCCTTCCCCACTTCACGTCCTGGACTCAGCTCAGCGTTAAACTCTCCAGCCCCGTGTGATACTGGAAACAGTCAACCACATCTGAGACCCAGGCTGCTGCCTCCTCTCAGACTCCGCTTCTTCGCTCTTCCTGCTCCTTCCCCCTTCCTACCCACCTCTGGCATCGGAGGAAGCAGGGCAAGTCAGCTGCAAGGAATCTGTCTTTCATGGGCGCTTTGGTGCAACCTCACCAACTTCTCCTTCCAATCTCTGGAGAATCGCTTCTGCAGGGCCGCTCCCCTGGCCGGGGCATCCCCAGCACCTCTGGATCTCGTGGGGTGTTGCTCAGTCCCAGGCACCTGGAGGCCTCTCCGCCTTTCTTGCACACACTCTCTGCCTCTCCAGCTTCCTTGCACAGACTCTCTGCGCCCCCAGCTGCTCCGTTCACAGGATGGGTCTGTCCTCAGTGTCTCCTGTTCAGGCTCACTCTGAACACTCACGCTTCCTTTCCCTTACAAATTCTGACAGCCGAGACCCCCCTCATGTAGGAATTTCCCTTGACTCTGCCTTCAGCAGTGGTCAGACAGGGGCTCACTGTAAAGATCTCGTGTCTCTCTCTGTCTTACTGAAGTCTCCTCTTTCTGGATTTGAGATGAATAGGGGACTTTAGGGGTGAAGATGAAAGTTCAAGTTCAGCAAAGATTCCTGTGCAACGGTGTGTACATGTGTGCGCCTACATGTATGTGTGTACAGTGCACGTGGGTAATCGCCAGCATTAACTGGATCTTGCCACCTCTCTTTAGACGAGGGGGCATCACCAAGCCTGTCTGGAACTGACCCATTCCAAACTTTGTGCTGTCGACATCTCAGTTTGTTTGAAGTGGCATCTATTATCGTGGGCTCTCGGCAGAACCCCAGGGAGAGAGTTCCATTCTAACATGCTGCCATACTGAGACTGCAAGCAGGCCCTACCCAGAGTGGGCCTGGAGGGTCCGTGGGCAGGACTGAGTTAGTGTGCAACAGAGCATTGTGAAGTCCAGGGAAGAAAGGAAAGGGAGCAATGAAGGGAGGGAGGGAAATGCAGCACGTGGTAACATTCTGTCATCCACGCCAAGTAAATCAGAGGAAAACGCAGCACGTGGTAACATTCTGTCATCCACGCCAAGTACATCAGAGGAAAACGCAGCACGTGGTAACATTCTGTCATCCACGCCAAGTACATCCAGGAAGGAAAAGGGAGGTTTGCTCTAGTGTTCCAGTTATTAGAAAAAATTATATGAGAAAAGATCCCTTAACTTTGACTTAAATCTTATCCAGCTTTCAAAATTCTAGAATTATTTTTAAATGTGAGTCTTTTTGTTAAGAAAGTACAGGAGGAGAACACTATTCTTGGCCACCGGGTTTAGTCATTTGGGTTCCTGGGAGTTTAAACAGACTTTATAAAATTTCTCAGACTTATCAATACTAGGTTTAAACAGTAGAGAAATGAAGATTTTCCCTTTGAGGTTGGAACAATTACCTTGTTATGTGACCTGAAACAAAATACCCAGCCTCTCAGGAGGCCCTTCCTCATGGGGAAGGAGATATTTAACTTTCAATCCATCCTTGGCTCAGTGGGCCCATAGCTTCCTCCCCTCAATGGAAAAGAAAGAACGGAGATGAATAAAATGAAATCACTCAATTAAAAGGAAAGGCTAGGGATTATGTTAATGTTTATATCCCAGGGCAACAGCTATGGATGATTAAATTAACCACAATAACGAAAAGAATTCTCTGAGAAATCAATGATGGGATTCCATGAAGGTGACTCAGGAGGATTATTTTGTCTTCAGTATAAAATCGTATTTTTACATAATTGTGTGCAGTTTAAATCTAAACTATAAAAATGAAAAAAAAATGACATACAATATTTATCTACACTTGTCAGTATCATGAATGACAAAGAAATGAAGAAGAGGCGATTCCAAGACACTTGGCAAAAACAAAAAAAAGTATATCAGGACATAGTACATGTGGAGTTGGATACGCCAGAGCAGCAGTGACCCAGCTGGGAAGGGAGTAAGGGCAGGAATCCTGCAGTAATGCCACCCACGGATAATGTCAACACAGAAGATACTCCTTGGTTTTGTACTAACCACGCTAGTAAGTCGCATCACCCCATTCCTTATTAGCATTCAATCTACTGACTTACTAGGCTCCTGGATGCTCACAGGAAGGCATTAATTAAATCTGTAATCTCCATTTTATTAGAAGTCACTAGTTCAGTAACTTATTAAAGTAATACTGAGAAATATTTCTACAGCTTTTGGACTAACTCTGGCAATGAATACATACCTAAGGTACTTGAGAAAATCTCAACAACTTAAATAAAACTTGAAAATAATAGGGTGTCTTTTTCTGGTGTCAAAACTCACTTGTAAATGTGTAGACTATATGTGGTGTGACCATATAATTTATCATTCACACTGGGATAGTTTTGAGAGCCAAAAAGGGAGCTATTATTAGTTAATCTAAGACAAAGATGTGAACTGGGGCTGTCAGAGACCCCTGTGTGGACAATCTGCCTGGTGACCCGGTGGCCAGGCTGGTGACCCTGCATATATCAACTTCATACAGCAGTATGTTTCTTTAAGCATCTGTTTTTCAAATAAAAACATACCTGCAAAAGATATATGTTGGCATTATTGATATCTTTAGGTAAATTCTATTAGTAGACATATTTTTCCATGAAAATACCTACAATAATGTGATTTTTTCCATGGGATAAGAATGATGAAGTAATTAAGGAAAATAGGGTATTGTCAATAAATGTGAATGGGTCGGTCTGGTGAAATTTAGCAGCCAAAAGATGGCCTTGAAGGAGTAACAGGAACCAGCCAAACAAAAGCTGTAAACAGACAAAGAGAAAGGTGAACAAAACAAACTCCACTTATATTTTGCTTGTGGCTGACTTAAGTGTCGGGAGACCTGACCAGTGGGGCACTTCAGAGGGGATATCCCTGATATTCTGATTCCTAAGTCAAACAATATATTTTTGACTCCCCTTTGTGTGGGAGATGGAAATAGAGAGAGATGAAAATAGAAAGCGTATTCCCCCTGCTAAAGAAATTAATGGGCTTTCGGGAAGCAATATGAGAAATGACAATGCTAATGCCCTCAAAAAGACCAGCTTCCGTGTGGAAGGATGCCAAATGGAAATGTCTGTTGCCTTTCTGTTTAGGGCTGCAGTAAGTTGAAAGTTGACTTCTTAAAGCCACTGTAATTACTGATCACACTAAATTAACTGATTCCCCTGGGTACACTCTTACCCTCTGCCGTGGTTGTTGAACTGACTCATGGCCATGTTCACCAAATCAGCCCTGGTGGTGACTCCAGTAAAAGTTGATGACAAACAGCCCTTTGAAAGGTGCAGACATGGGGAAAAAACAAATGGGAAACCTTCTAGTATCTACTCAGAGCTCTGGGGGAAGCTCCCCGATGTTGGCACTAACAGGCACAGCTGTGCTTCTAGGAAGGACACACAACACTTTCCGCCGCTCCAGTGCTTCATTGCCACGCACAAACTGAACAGCCACTGACACACCATCATGAGCACAGTGACAGAGGGGGAGCCTCATGGCAGTGAATGGACAGCAAGGTGTCCTGGACACAGGCTCTCAGGGAAGGCTGAGTAAGAGCTCAGTGATAACACCATACAACATGCGTGGAAAATATTCTCATTAGCACTTCCCGTGAGAACCATAGCACGGGGTGCCTTTCTCCCTAAGTTATGTAATTATAACAATAATTACCTTATAGTGTAATTAAGGAGAATACGTGCAGTCCTTTCCCGCTGCGGTTGAGTTTCTCAGATCGACACTGTTCACACCTTTACTTCAGGAGTTCTGTGGACTGTGTGTGTGTGAAAAATGGATTTCTCTATGAAGATTATTGTGATTGTAGGAAATTGATATTAATTTAATGATTGATGTTAATCATGCTATATGTTTATGGATATGTATAAATAAATATATATGATATTACTTAAGCTCATGGGAGAGGGTAAGGGAAGCAGAGTGGCCCCGGGAACATGCTTACAGGATAGAACACTACCCTTGGTGGAAGGTCTGACACTTGGCACTATGGATTCAGAGTTGTGATTGGGCCACTGCCAGACACATCAAGTTGATAACTCTGAGTACTGAGCCAGCCATCCCAATAGGAATTGGGCCATCCCTGAAGCTGCTGTCACCACAGTCATCCACAAGAGTCTACTGCTCTTACCCAACCCAGGCAGCATGGCGCCTGGTCACTTTCTTCCTGCCCAGTACAGCCCCTTCTCTTCTGGATCTGAGAGGCTATGGAAGGAGGAGAAAATATTTAGAGACATTCTAGGATTCAACCTTTGTTCTGTTTGTTCCTGACACTAACATAAAATTGGTTACATAGACTGCCAAGGAACTGCAACAGGGACTTTGAAATGTTTGCAAACTCAGTGCTCCCACACGATCTTCTCCATGGAAAACCAGAATGATGTCCAGACACATCTTGTCCTTGGAGGCACTCACTCAGGATTCTCCTCTTATTGTGTCCCATGTGTTCCTCACACTGCCCAAGTTTCTGTCTGTATTTGGATATTACTTGGTGTTAATATGTGGTTTCCTACACTCTGATTTTTGGAGCTCCCTGGAGGCATGACCTTCAGTTCATCCCTCTGTTACATATTTGTCAAATAGAATAAGCTATATGGTTTCCTTAGGAACCTGGGTTTCCTATGGTTTCCCTAGGAACCTAAGCCCCGGTGCTAGTCTAATTAACCAGTGTTCATAAAAAGGAGGGAAATAAAAAACTTAACTTTATGTTTAATATTAACATGTCTCTCTGTATATGGAAAATTCTAACATCCTAAAAATAACCCAGGGATTGGCATATAAGCCTTATGATATAAATGATGGCCATCTAGAAAAGTGGTTAAAATTGGAGTGGTTAATATGCTGCTGCTACATAATTAATTCTGTTACAGAGGAACTTGACTGGTATTTATTCATTCTCCCTCCATCAGCATGACAATGCTCCTGAATCAGGAAAATAATAGGCAATTCATGCCTCATCCTCACTGACCTTTTCAAAAAAAGAATTTGGTTTCTTTTTACCTCTAAACTTAATGGTAAAAGGCATACTCTCCACCTTCAAAAATGCATTTGTAAGGAAGTATGGACTGAAACTCCTTGCAAAATTATTATCTCTTACATATTTTCTTGCTATTTTAGCTACCCAGATCATTAACAACAAAAACTTAACATTGGTATTTCTCCCAGTTATCCAATGCACTCAGAAAAGAAAAGAAAATATTTTTTAACCCAGAAAAAAACACACAATTTTAAATGCTGCAAATTGTGACTAATTTACTTATAAACAAACATGAAAAAGAATCCCAGACAATGAAGGGTAACTTGACAATGTCAACTTTAATGATCAAGAATATACATTCCCTGTTTGGCTTATCAAAGATCAGGTGGCTATAAGATGTCAGTTTCATCTCATGGTTTTCAATTTGGTTCCAAATGTTTATGTCTCTAATTTGGGCCAATCTCACACTGTTTTGATCACTATGGCTTTGTAGTATAGCCTAAAGTCTGGTAGGCTGATGCCCCCAGCTTTTTTTTATTACTAAGAATTTCCTGGGCTGCACGTTTTTTTTTTTCTGGTTCCATACAAAATGAAGGATTATTATTTCCAAATTTTGAAAATATGATGTTGGCATTTTAAGGGGAATTGTATTGAATCTGCAGATTGCTTTGGGAAGCATACACATACACTGGGCAACCTACTCAATAAATGGTGCTGGGAGAACTGGATATCCACATGTAAAAGACTGAAACTGGACCCACATCTTTCACCACTTACAAAAATTGATTCACCATGGATAAAATATTTAAATCGAAGGCTTGAAATCATAAAACTCCTTGAAGAAAGTATGGGGAAAATACTTGAAGATATCAGCCTAGGGAAATATTTTATGACGAAGACTTCTGTGGCAATTGCAGTAACAACAAAAATAAACAAATGGGACTTAATTAAGCTGAAAAGCTTTTGTACACCTAAGGAGACAACAAACAAAGCTAATAGACAACCTACACAATGGGAAAGGATATTTGCATATTATGAATCAGACAAAAGCTTGATAACTAGAATCTACAGAGAAATCAAATTAATCAACAATAACCAAAAAAAAAAAAAAAAAAAGCCAATAGTCCCATGTATCACTGGGCAAGAGACATGAATAGAACCTTCTCTGAAGAACACAGACAAATGGCCAACAAACATATTAAAAAATGCTCATCATCCCTAATCATCAGAGAAATGCTAATCAAAACCACCCTGAGATATCACCTAATCCCAGTGAGAATGGCCCACATCACAAAGTCTCAAAGCTGCAGATATTGGCATGGATGTGAAGAGACTGGAATACTTACTTATATACTGCTGGTGGGACTGCAAACTAATACAACCTTTTTGGAAGGAAGTATGGAGAACCCTCAAAGAACTCAAATTAGACCTTCCATTTGATCCTGCAATTCCATCACTAGGCATCTACCCAGAAGATAAAAAAATCCTTTTCTCATAAGGACATTTGCAGTACTGTTTATGGAAGCTCAATTTATAATCCCCAAAATGTGGAAATAGCCTAAATGCCCACCGGCCCAGGAATGGATTAACAAGCGGTGGTATATGTATACTATGGAATACTATTAAGCCATTAAAAAGATGGGCACTTTATAACTTTTATATTAAGCTGGATTGAGGTGGAATGTATTCTTCATAGTAAAGCATCACAAGAAGGGAGAAGCAAGAATCCAATGTACTGAATTCTAATATGAAGGCAGCAAATGACCTAAACATGGTGGTGGTGGGGGGAGAGGGTGAGTTGTTATGCTGGGTGAGGGGAGGGCAGGTGGGGAGGTCACAGTGTATGGCACACCTCTTGAGGGTGGCACACAATTATGAGAGGGACTTTATCTAACAAATGCAATCACTGCAACCTAATTCTTTGTACTCTCAGTGAATCCCAAACAATAAAAAACAAACGAACAATAAGAATACATGTATCTTCTGTTGGATGCTTTTGGAAACAGACTGAAAATATTTTAAAAGGGTGGCTCTTTCTGTTTTTTTTTTCCTTGGGTAAAATAAGTAAATAAACATGGTAGTTTTCGCTAGGCTGGATATTCATTTTCACTTGCGACTGTTCCCAGTACCAAATATGTACATACGTTACTGATGAGAAACAAACTTGATCTTAATTCTAAATAAGTAATCTGATAACCATGAATGTTTTGATCAGGGATATATCTTCAAGGCAGACTATAAAGACCAGTATATAGCTAGTGCTTACTAGCTATAAAAATAAAAAATGCTTAGGGAAACATAAGCAAAACTCTCCTTCAACTGCATGAGAAGGGTAAAACAAAGTCATTCTCTGGATATTTGGGCAAGAGACATGAATAGAATCTTCTCTGAAGAAGACACACGGCCAAAAAACATATTAAAGAATGTGGATTTCCTCACCAATGACCCTGAGAATTTCTACATGCAAGGAAGGCTGAATCTCAGGGATTGCAAGAAACTTTCTTATTTAGAGCATAAATTCACAGTGGCACTTAAAAATGTTCTTTCCCAGGCCCAGTGACAATCTTCAGGAGTGGCATGCTCATGGGTTACAGAAACATAGCTCTTTCCATCACTATTCCAGTAAAATCAATACAGCTCTAGATCACAAGCAGCATCTTCACAGTAGAAGCTATGGTCTCAGCGAGCTGGCTGGACACACAGAATACAAATGCTAGAAGCAGTCTGACCTTTGGCTTATTTGGAAATAAGTGGAGGTAGGTGAGCTGCATACAAAATATATAACCTAAGATGGCTGTGTCTTATGTCATACTCTAGGAAGGAGAGAAACGTTGCTGAACCTTTTATGTAAACATGTATGTGTGTGTGTGTGTGTGTGGGCGTGGATCCATATAAGTGAGCATTTACTTTGGCATAAACAACAGAGCACTCACAGCATACAGTGAGATGTTCAACATTCATAAATCTAATCTGAACTATACTTCCCTAAGTAACTCAAAACTAAAACAAAACAAGGTGCATTCACAAACCCATGAGAAGGTGGGCCCTCCTGCTGGCTCAGGCTCAGTCCTTCTCAAGCCCAGTCGACACTGCCAGGTCACCATCGTGATAACGTTTATGCTGAATCTTTTATCTGCAAAACCCCTGTTGATTCAAATTCCTTGGTTTCTTATTTCCTGGTGGAGTCCAGATCTTCACACCCCACCAACACCCTCAGAGGTGACAGCCTAGAGACCCAGGACCAAGAGGAAAGCAGGCAGCAGAATCCCCTAAATCCTACCTGGATTTCTATTAAAATGTCTATTTAACTGCTCTGGTTCTTTCTTTATAAATATGTTTTGTTTTGTTTTTTAAAAAGGCCAAACTAAAACAAACAAAAGCAGAAGAGAACAACAAGGTATGCAATAATCACAGCACTCTGTGTACTTCATTGTTACAGGGGTGAACTGTTTATGTAAAACAATCTTGCAACTAAAGTCATTCCATAATAAAGAGATTTTTACAAGACAATAATGTTTCATTTTCAATAATCTGACAAGAGCATGGTGCATAATAAAAATAAAACTAGAATTATAGTTTTGCTAATTGTCTGCCATAACATTCACTTAATAATACATTTACTTTATGCCTCTACTTGAGAATTGAACAATATGTCTCATGCATGTAATTGTTTAATAAATGATTTACCAGTCATCTAATTTTTAGATCAAACACATTTAGGCCTATTAACATATATGAATTCAATCTATTATTAATTATTTATGCAAATTTAGGCATGGATTATTCAACAGAATAGCTAAGAATTTTTAATAGTAGGTGATTTGCTTGGTGGTTAGTTTTTATTTTGTCCATATGCCTATGCTTATCTTAGGCAAATTTAACAATAATTAGCATTTAGAGAATAAATATAAACAAGTAAAAGATGGCCTTTAGCTTTGCTTCTTAGCAGTGGTTTAGGCATACAGCTGAAGAATTCTTATAACACAGATTGCAGGGTTCCCGACTTAGGAGTTCTGGGTCTGGGGCCTGAAAAGTTGTAATCCTAACTTTTAGGTTGCTGGTCAGGGGATATTGCTGATTTGGAGAACTATTGCTTTAAGACAAGGTTAGGCCCTTGTCATTCCTAAGGTGAGTTTTTACTGAGTACATCACCAAAAGTTAACATGTATAAATGCTTCCAGTAACACCAATATCATCAAATGTTTCAAACTAAAAATCAGTTCCAATCATAGTTTGATTTTTTTCAGTCAATTCATGGAATCAAAGTAAGGCCTTTGGAAATTATTCTGTTAATAATTACTTTTTATTCTTTTTATTTTAAATATATTTACTCATTATTAAATTCCAATTTGGTACAATTTATGGAAAGTTACTCATATAGAGAATTTTAGGAAAGTTTTATCATTTAAAAAACTAGTTTTTCATTATTTCAAGTATACCACTAAAGGGTACTGAACTTTTTTGAAAGGAAAACCTTATATTTTTGTTATATTTGTTTAAAATCAAGTAGATATTTTCAAAATGTTCAATAAACAATTCACCAAAACCCTTCACCTTGTATATTTTTAGTGGTTTTAGTGCTTTTAATAATTAGAATACATAAAAAGGAAAAAAATAGAACCATACCATTAACAAAACCAAGAAAACAAAAACAGAACAAATTAACCTGAACAAAATAATGTGACAAAAGTTCAAACACTGTTAAGGATTTAGTTTTGACATTCTAGGGTTGAGTCTTTAAATATCTCAAATCATGGAAAGAATGTTTTGAAGAAACTATTTTTAATTGGGTAAGTTTATAATTCATATCAGAACTTCATGAAACTTGGGCAGCCTACAGTTCTGAAGCATTTAAAATTAGTAAAAATAGGGTGGCACCTGTGGCTCAAAGAAGTAGGGCACTGGCCCAATATGCTGGAGGTGGCGGGTTCAAACCCAGCCTCGGCCAAAAACTGAAAAAAAAATTAGTAAAAATACTTAAAATAATAAGGGCAAATTAATGAATTTTGTCACAAAATCTTTTTAAATGATAGAATAAATTGAATTTAATTTTAATAATTTGATAATGTCTATGCTCAAATATTATTAATTTAAATATAAACAAACATATTGAAAATAAACTTCAATTTTCATAATTTTTCAAATACCTCAAATTTTAAAGATTTCCCCTCAATAAAAATAGTATAGTATAGTCAGAGTTACTTTAACCTGCCAATATTTTCAAATTTTGTGACAATAAAACAAGAAAATGTAACATGTTTGATGACATTACAGATAATTATATATACACACATATATTTTAATTAAGAAACATTCTTTAGTGAAATAACAAAATAGCAATTAGAAGTATATGAAAATGTAGTGAGAATAATCACTCTATTTATGTTTACTGTTTAGGCGATTTATTTAAAGTGTATTTAAGGCTTGCTTTGTTTTCATATGCATATGTTACTTTTATTTTCAAAAGATTTTATTAACAATTATTTTTATGTCTAACCATTTATAGTCCATCAGTATAATAAAATATTTAGTTGGCTAGCACATAACATATTTTTTTTTCTTTTGAGACAGAGCCTCAAGCCATCCCCCTGGGTAGAGTGCTGTGGCATCACAGCTCGTAGCAACCTCCAACTTCTGGGCTCAAGCGAGTCTCCTGCCTCCTCCCAAGTAGCTGGGATGACAGGTGCCCGCCACAATGCTCAGCTATTTTTTGGTTGCAGCCGTCATTGTTTGGCAGGCCCGGGCTGGATTCCAACCCGCCACCTTAGGTGTATGTGGCTGGTGCCTTAGCCGCTTGAGCCATAGGCGCCGAGCCAACATATGTTTTAAGATTATGTATTTCTAACATCCTCCATCATTCTGAAAATTATACAAAACATTATATGGTTGATCAAAGATTCTACACCTCTCTTTATTTTTTCTGAAACACGTATCTATGTCTAAATTGCTCTCTATTAGAACTCTAGTAAAAATACAGACTAATTAAAATTTGCCTTTTATTTAACTTGCATTAAATTAATAGACTTCACTTTTTCATATTTAAGAACACCCTGTGGTCTTCCGTAACAACACAGTTTATAAAACACACATTGCTATATCACTGTGCTCAGACGTCATCCACTGGCCTGGGATGGAGAAGATCCCACGTAAATGCACCTTCTGCAGTGAACTAACTCATCAGCTCAGCCCTGGAGAGACGGGCCCCAAGAACAGATAAGATCCCACATAAATGCACCTTCCTCAGTGAGCTAACTCATCAGCTCAGCCCTGAAGGAGTGGGCCCCAAAACCCTGAGGCATAAGTGACATCTTAATCATGTGTATACAGCAGTCCCCCCCTCCATGGTTTTTATTTCTACGTTTCAATTACATGCTGCCAACCATGGTCTGAAAATATTAATTGGAAAATTCTAGAAATAAACAATTCATAAGTTTTAAATCTTGTGCCAATTTGAGCATTGAGATGAATTTTGTGCTGTCCTGCTGTGCTCTGCCTGGGATGAGCAGAATACACTGTCTACCTGTTAGTTGTGCAGCAGCTGCTTTGGTTATAGAAGAAAAACCATTTCACACACACACACACACACACACACACACACACACACCATTATCCCCAGGTTCAGGCATACACTGGAGATCTTGGGGCACTACTATATTCTGATTTGAACACCATGTAAATCTTTGCTGAACACAGGGAACCTAAGGTCAAACCGGGAATGTTAATAGAATTGCATTTTCTTGCCCCCTATTAACTATGTTGCCTTAAAAAAATCAAATCTGAAATACCGTTACTACAACATATTGTAGAGAGAAATCAAAACAATTTTTTTGCCAAATTTTTTTTGTATGACAGGCTTTTCTCCAGAGTTGCTTATTTCCATATCAAAGAAAAAATGTTGTGCATCTCTGAAATAAACAGACCATTTATACATTATCCTCACCCGTTTGAAAGAGTTGTTGCTTAAAGAAACAATGTTGAATTTCTTTTCCTACTACAATAATTGTAATATCTGCTCTAATGTCATGAGGCTGCAGATCTGTGATTACATAATGCATTTAAGACAGCAATATAGTCACAATCAAACCCACGGAAACAGCTTGGAGTTAAGGAAGACTTTTTACACAATTTGATTTTTAACTTTTAAAATATCTGATTAAGTCATTTTTATTTTAGTATCATGTCTAGTAGTCACTTCACCCTTGTCATTTCTTATAAAAAGTCATTTCTCTCTCCAAATCTATTGAAGACCTGGCTCAGATGGCCACAGTGATCTCCGTGCCCTGGGATTCTTGCCCACGTGCAGTCCTCTTCACCTGAACGTGGGCTGGCCTAGCACATCTGATGGCAGATCCCCATTCTTAGGTTTCATAATGAAGTGCCTTCAGTCTTGTAAGACACTCTCTTTCACTGGCTTTGATGAAGCAATTAGCCATAGTAAAGACATCCTTGTATTCAAGAACTGAGTAAAGTGTTCAGCCAACAGACAGCGGGGGATTCAAGTCCTTAGTCCAACCACCAACACCCAGCAACCCGAACCCTGCTAACAACCACAGAGCTGGGAAATGGATCCTTCCACAGTCAAGCCTTCAGATGAGGGTACAGCCCTGCCTAACCTCTTCAATGCATTAGACACAGTGCCAAGAGCTTACCTAACCTGTGCCTGGAAGCCTGATCCAGATTCTGAGATAACAAAGGAGAGTTGTTTTAAGCCACCAAATTTGTGGTAATTCAATATACAGCAATATAGAACCAATATCATGCCTCACAGTATCCCCTGTCCTTTGGGTAAGATTTTGGTTGATATATGATTTTAACTTATGTGTATGTCAACTAGAAGTATCATCCTGCTTCATAATATGTTTTCACCGAGAGATGCCAAAAAATACAGGCTTTGAAGTCAGACAGAGCTGAAAGAGAAATCAGTATGCTTCACGAAGTATTTTCTCTCTCTTGGCCTCAGTTTCTTTTCCTATAAGTGGGGTTATATGTATTATTCTTAGTTCAGAAGGTTGCAGAAAATATATGAACTGATCATATGTTCACTTAACAGGGTGTCTGCAATTACCACTATTTTAGTTCTAAACAAAACATAATGCGTGTCTTTCAGGATTTTTCCCTATTGCTACTCACTCTGCGGTTTCATCAAGGCAACTGACTACCTCTTTCACACAATCAGTCACCCCCACAGTGTTCTCAGGCCTCAGCCGAGACTGCCGAAGACACGTCCCACTGGAGGACCAGGTTTGCTCTCCATCCACACACGTCCAGGTTTGGAGGTCTGCAGGCCTGCTGCTCTAACCTCTGACTTGATGGACTTCAGTTTCTTGGTACACATAGTTCTAGAGCTCCATCTTTCCACAAACTTCACTCCATGCCTACCCTCTGCTTCGTCTCACTTATTCTGGCTTCATACCCTGATTCCAAAATCCTCTATGGTCTGGATTCAGAGAGGGGTGACTACAGAAATGGTTCAAAGTGCACTTACTAATTCCTGCACTTAAAAACATTCTCAATCTAACATTTTGTTACCTCATACCTGGCTCTCCTGTGAAATTAATGCACTGTCTGACAGAGCCCATATTCAGCTCGTGGGAATCCCACTAATTAAAGAGCTTCCCTGCAGACTGACCGGGTCTAGGGAAAAAGCAGCATGTCTGAAGTGATTAGATTTTCAGACTACTCCACTCCTCTGTTTATTCAGTCTTTAAAATACATAATTCAACATTTTAAATGTGCTCTGAAGATGAAAAGGAATGCATTTTTAATAGCATACATGCCTTGTTCAATATAATACTTAAGCAACTTGCTAAATCAATTCTGCAAGAGCAGGAAGAAAAGGTGGTCAATCATTTTAATAAATGCTAAGTGTTGAAGGCAATTTCAAAGGAAGGAAATTCAATACTTACTTTTGCCCCAGACCAATGAAAAAACAAGAATCTACCTCTTTTAGGAACATTATATTTATGGTTGACTTCATCTACCTTTTTAGCTTTTTAAAAATCCAAACTAAGAGTCTTCTTTTTTCTTCACATGACCACAATCTTATAGCATTAAAAAAGGGGTCATTAGATTGCATTGTAAATGGGGAAGGTCAAGTGTCACTATTCTGCTTTGATCTTTTGAACTGTATAATGTACAAGAGAAATGGAAGATTCATCAGTGTTTGCAGCTGTAGACACTCATTGCTCACCTCATTTGAATTCTCCCTGGCAGTTGCTTCCTCTCCATCCAATGTCTTTTCCCTTGGCTTCCAGGATGCCACATTCTGCTGGTTTTCTCATCTCCCTCAAGCTTTCTGTGGGTCTCCTGATCTTCCCTGCTGCTACATCCAGTGTCTGTAGCACTGACACACCAATGTCCTAGTCAAAAGATTGGCCTATCAAACCAAGAGCATGTACGTTCTCTTGGGAAGACACTGGCAGTGTCCTACAGCCATGGATGATTGTTTACATGGCCTGGAACAAGTAAATTTGGAGATTCCGAAGGACCAAGGGATCAAGGATAAGCATGCACACACAGTCACAACATACACGGCATACACACGTCATGATTCTGTAAAACACCTGGAATTTCCCCAGGGAAACTAGGGAGAAAGTCTCCAAATGTCTCAGAAGGAACAATAAACCAGATTTTGTGTGGTGCTTGGGTGCAGACAATCTAATTTTATGCCCTAATATATGAATATTAGCCTTGATTTTCTCTGCCTTTTATGTTTCAAAGGTTTACTTTAGCTGTACTCTATGTCTCTTATTTAAAATTATAAAGATAGGGAAACAAAAAAGGCAGGGGAAATCATGGCAATTTTTCACGTATTCTAAAAAATACGCAAGAGCCCTGACTTCTTAAATTTTATTTCTAAACTAAATAGTTAAAGATAGTTGATTTGGAAGAAACTTTAAAATTCTCAGTCTACAGGAATTCCACAATCATCAGATTCTCATCAATAGTAAAACTGGGGGATTAGAGATGGCACAATAAATTCAGAGTCAACCAACTAGCAACAGAAATGCTTGCACTTTGTCACCCGATGTGTTTAGGCTGCCTATTTAAAACATAGAAAGAATGTATTTCTTTGAACAGCAAAGTTATATCTTAGCTTTCAAGACATTAGGGTGGTTTGAGCTATGCCTGATGAACCAGAGACTGTGAAGGAACGTGAAATTCAAGGACACACAAGGACATTTAAAGAAGGTTGCAGCCTTTCCTTTGTTGCAGAGCTCAGGACGCATTTCTTCTCCTGGGAAGGCTTTGGTATAATCCTCCCCAAAGGTTGAAGGTGAAACATGAAATCTGAAACTGACTTGAAGTCATAGTTTTATTCTCAGACACTTAGGGGTGTTCCATCTTTACTGCACACCCAGTGCAGCGCTGGGCACGGTGAGGGAGCAATGGAAATAGGCCCTTGGCTGACTGCCCTGAAATGGGGTGAGGTTGGAGACTACCTTCCTTGAAGGGGTTATGTTTTAAAGGATCAGAACAATACCAGGTAAATGGGACTGCAGAAGGAGGAGCCTTGCAAGCAGAGAGGCCCCCAGGGGGACAGTCAGAGAAGAGCCTGCTCAATGCAGACCCCAAGTCTAGAATAGCTCTGGGGACCACAGTGTGCCGATTACTGAGCAGCTGGAATCCAGGCAGAGGCACTGGCAAAGGCTGACCTCTCTTTTTCCATATTATCCTGAGAAAGTGAAAGGCCCTGGCATGATCTGATGTGCACCTTACCAACCTGACTATCCTCAGACAGTGGGAGCACGTCCAGCTCTCAGCTTCATAGCAAATGAGCTGGGAGCTCTCGTGACAGAGACAGAAGCACGGCAGGGCCAGGTCTCCTCCTAGTCAAACAAGAGTTTCCCACATGAAGCTTGGTTTTCTCAGAAACAAGTGTGTACCAAGCACCAGGAGAAATGAGTAACAAAAGTTATTTCATTTAATCTTCATGTTGAATCTTCCATGTATCAGATGCTATTACCACTTCCATTTAATGACTAAAAAAATTAACATCAGTGATACTAAAAATAATTTTTTTTTTAAAAGTCATGCCAGATAGTCATCCTGTTTTGGTGTCTACAATATGGACTATCTGTGAGGCGGCCACTTGATGATAATGGCATGTGAGGACACCCACTCACCACTGTCACCCAGAGTCACTGTTAACTCAGAGACACGAGATATGCTGTGTTGCCCAGGACCATGTGTCTTCACAGAGGACAGTAGTAAACTGCTTGCTAGGTTGGTGTCCCCACAGCACATCCCAGTCACTGGGTTCACATTGTATTTAAACAGCTTTGCATGTCACTGTCACATTATATTACGGCTGTCACACAGCATAAGACGATTGCTAAGTCATTTGTTGCCTGGAGAATATGAACAGTACTATTCCATTAAGAAAATACAGATCACCTATTAGCATGTTAACTACCAGGGCACGCTGTGCAGGCACCAGCTTCATCGCTGGACAGACTCCAGGCAAAATAAAAGGAAGTCATGGATTTTAGGATCTCTGAACTTATAGAACATTCCTTTCTAACAGTAAAACAAATATACTTTAATAGAGTGTCACCCTGTTCTCCAGCTACATTATTTTTCCATTTGCAACATTTTTCCATTACATTGGTCATATACTGAGACGAGTATTAGAGTATCGAGACCACTGTATACGTTGCAAAAATCTTTCCTTTAAAACTTTCAACTATCAACCATTTAAATGGGAATTTTGTTACACAGAGATATTTTTAATATTTTGTTTTAGAAAATCGTATCATCAAAATTTCCCATTAAAATAATTTATTATAAGCATATGCTTGAAAACCTTCCCTCATTGAAAATTATTTGAAAAAATTTATCTAATTTTAGTACTTTTATGATGTTATTGAAAATACTAAACATTGGTCCCACCTGGAGTTAATTTGGTAAGAAGCATGGGCAGTAATTTAGTTTTCTTCTCTTCCTTCACTTTGGACATTTTGAAGATTTATATCTATGCATTTTCTGGGGAATTGTTATTGTTTTTAAGTTAAATTGGTAGGTTGTTTTTTCTTCTACCTTGTTCTGTAACTAATTACCATACACATACAGATAATTTATTTTCTATGTTAATTATATAGTCAGCCCCATCTGACAGACTACTTTTTTTTTATTAAATCATAACTTTGTACATTGATGCATTTATGGGGTTCAGGGTACTGCTTTGATATACAATGTGAAATGTTTACATTGAACCAAGTAACAGATCCATCACAATTACACTCATTTCTTAATAGTTTTGAAATGTACCATTGCATCATGCACATTAGGTGAAGTCCCTCCGAATACCCTCTGTTCTCCCATATCCCCTCTTCCCACCCCTCTCTCTCCTCTTCCCTTCTACTTTGTGGACTATAGTTATGTTTTG
>NW_003852429.1:15828676-15833826 GCF_000181295.1 Otolemur garnettii
GGATGTGAAGCCATCTGGTCTTGGACTTTTCATTTTTGGGAGATTTTGTATTGTTGATGCTATTTCAATGATTGCTATAGGTCTATTCAAGATTTCTAATTCTTTTTGGTTGAGTCTAGGAAGGTGGTGTGCTTCCAGGTATTGGTCCTTTTCTTTTAGATTTTCATATTTTGGGGAATAGAGATTTTTGTAGTAATTATTGAGGATTTTTTGAATTTCTGAAGTGTCTGTTATTTCTCCTTTATCATTTGTTATAGACAATATTAGAGATTTTAGTTTTTTATTTCTGGTTAGGTTGGACAAAGGTTTCTCAATTTTGTTAATCTTTTCAAAAAATCAACTTTTTGTTTCGTTGATTTTCTGAATGATTATTTTGTTTTCAATTTCATTTAATTTTGCCCTAATTTTGGTTATTTCTTTTCTTCTGCTGGGTTTGGGTTTGGAATGTTCTTCCTTTTCCAGTTGCTTGAGATGATCCATTAAATTGTTGGCTTCCTCTCTTTCAGTTTTTTTGATGAAGGCTTCCAATGCTATAAATTTTCCTCTTAGGAATGCCTTTGCAGTATCCCACAGGTTTTGATAATTTGTGTCTTCATTATCATTTTGTTCCAAAAATTTGGTAATTTCCTTCTTAATCTAGTCTTTGACCCAGCTATCATTCAGCCTAAGATTATTTAGCTTCCATGATTTTGTTTGAGTATGAAGATTCCAGTTGCTGTTGAGTTCAACTTTTATTCCATGGTGGTCTGAGAAGATACAAGGAATAATTCTGTACTTTTAAATTTGCTGAGGTTAGACTTGTGTCCTAGGATATGATCTATTTTGGAGGATGACCCATGAAATCATTCTTAATTTTTGTTGGTTTAAAGCCAATTGTATCTGCTACTAAATTTGCAACTCCTGCTTTTTTCTGGTTTCCATTTGCCTGTATTATACAGCCTGTATTATACATGGGCTGATGAGAAGAATGTATATTCAGTTTTATCAGACTGAAATGTTCTGTAGAGGTCAGTAAAGTCCCTTTGTTCTAGGGTCAGGATTAAGTCTAAAATTTCTTTGTTTAGCTTCTTCTTGGAGGATCTATCCAAAACTTTCAAAAGTGTTAAAATTGCAAACTATTATAGTGCAGGAAGATATCAAGTTGTTCATATCCATTAGGGTCTGCTTTATGAATTGAGGAGCATTCTGGTAGGGTACATAAATGTTCATTATTGAAATCTCTTCATGTGGGTGTTTCCCTTGACAAATATGTAGTGACCTTACTTATCTTTCTTTATTTTTGTTGGTTTAAAGCCAATTGTTTCTGCTACTAAAATTGTAACTCCTGCTTTCTTTCTTGTTTCTATTTGCCTGTATTATACAAGTCCATCCCTTCACTCTGAGTCTATTTTTATCCTTTAAATTAAGGTGAGATTCTTGTATACAGCAGATATCCGGTGTGAGGTGTGAGTTTATGTATCCAGTCAGCCAGCCTGTGCCTCTTTAGAGGACAATTTAAACCATTCACATTAATTGAGAGAATTGATAAGCCTGGTTGTGTTTTAAGTGTCATGATTTTCAGATGTCCAGTGGACATTTTTAATCCTTTCACCACTGTGGAAGTTGGGTTTTGTTCATAAATTTCTGGGTGAGTTTACTTTGGAGGTAGAGCATTGCAGTGGTCATTGTGGAAGATGGGTATGAGAATATCCTAGAGAGCTGGTTTAGTTATGGCAAATTTCTTTAACATGTCTATGTCATTAAAGTATTTGATTTCTCTATCACAAATGAAACTCAGTTTAGCTGGATACAGGATCCTGGACTGGAAGTTGTTTTATTTTAGGAGACTGAAGGTCGATGACCTACCTTTGGCTTCATAGAGTCCGATTCTGTCCAGTTTTTCTTCCTCTGCTCAAGAACCTCTGCTGAGAGTTGCTACTAGTCATCCATCTTCCCAGAATTCCTACTTTATTTTTTAAATAAGATTTTTATTAAATTATTTTGAGTTTTCTAGGGATAAAATTACATTATCTCTAAATAATGATATTTTGTCTTCTGTGCACCTGGAAGGGAGTGAGTGGTGCCATACATCAAGTGCACATCTCCCGGTGAACCAAGATTGTATCTTTTTAATATGCAACTTATTTCCTTAAAATATGATTTTCAACTTTTATCATAAATGTTTCTGTAAAATCATGGCGTTGTATGTGTGTTTTAAAGCATTAAATAAATTCTTAGATGTGGAAATCACAAATATTCAGGATATAATAAGAAATTTTTTCAATAATTAATTCTAAATATTGATTTTAATTAATATTTGCAGATGTGTTTACCTTTGTTCTAGAAGAGAGTGTTTCATAATTTCAGCACACAGAAGGATAAAATTAAAAATGTCATTGCTGGATCAAAACTTATATGATAAATTATGGTGTTAAACTTAAAACTGACATCAGAGAATTAATAGCCTAGCAATATTCTCAAAACAAAGTGTAAGAGGACAGTGACTGTGGCTCAAAGGAATAAGGTGCCGGCCCCATATGCCGGAGGTGGTGGGTTCAAATCCAGCCCTGGCCAAAAACCACAAAAAAAAAAAAAAAAGAAAACAAAAAACAAAGTGTAAGACATTTTGCTAAATTTAACTTGACATCATTTAAACATACTTTTGGAAACTCAGTTTTTAAATATATATGGTTAAATAAATTTACACAGAGGAAATATATAGACAAAATTTTCTCCCTAATGTATATCCTAACACATAAACATCTCCCTTCATTTTTTATTATGAGGTTGAGGAATTAGCACATTAAAGGCCAAAATGGTTAGTCAAGAACACACAAAATTTGAGATTGTGAAAAAATTATTGTATTTTATATCCACTTTATTTTTATTTATTTATTTATTTATTTATTTATTTTGAGACAGAGTCTCAAGCTGTCCCCCTGGGTAGAGTGTCATGACTTCACTGCTCACAGCAACCTCCAACTCCTGGGCTCAAGCGAGTCTTCTGTCTCAGCCTCCCAAGTAGCTGGGACCACAGGCGCCAAGCCTATATCCACTTTAAAATCTCCAAAATCTTAGGAACACAGTGAAGGCCCTAATAAAGAGCCTGTTTTCTCTGTGTGAGGCTAGACTCCTCTGCTTGGAGATGCCAGCACAGACTGTACTACCTAGACGGAGGCAGATTTAGGACTAGCCGTGGGTGAGAACTGGAAAGTTTTCCTTCACATGAATCTTGCTAACTACATAGCAGATTTCATTATCCTAGGGTGGAAAAAATAACACAACTTGAAACTTTCTGAAGCAAAGAAAAATAAAATATTTACAACATTTGAAGTACAGTAATTATGGCTGCCATAACATCTGCCTATGCAGAGATAAATTGCATAATCTCATTACATGGTATCATAGTTTATCTTTCCTCTAACTATAAATACAGAAGAAGTTAGGTAACTAATAATTTTGCACTTTACCTTACATTTAACATTATCCATATCATTCTGGAAAGAGATATCCAAATTAGGTGCTCCCACATGATCTGCGCTTTAGTAATAATTTTCCACTTTCTTATAATACATTGCTAAGTCCTAAACCCTACTTCCCCAGGTGAGCTCTAGAGCAAGGCTTTCCAATCGGTGTGCTGTGGGCCCCTGGTGTGCTGTGACAGGATCTTAGGGATCCCACAAAAATTTTTAAAGATTAGTAATTATTTTCAAACTAAGTTCAAAGCACAGTAAGTACATTCATTTTTTACTCTTTTTTAAAATCAGCATAATTTAAATGTGTCATGGAAGTTTAACTACAGGTTTATGTGTGCTGTGAGATAAAAACAGCTAGAAAAACACTGCTCTGGGGTAGATAACTGACGTCTAAGACCTGCTACTTGAATTTAGAGACTTGCATGCCAGTGTTTCTGCAAGTGCAATTCACCCTTGAATGACACAAGTTTGAACTAGGCAGGATCACTTAGATGTAGATAACTGACGTCTAAGACCTGCTACTTGAATTTGGAGATGTGCATGCCAGTGTTTCTGCAAGTGCAGTTCACCCCTGAATGACACAAGTTTGAACTAGGCAGGATCATTTAGATGTAGATAACTGACGTCTAAGACCTGCTACTTGAATTTGGAGACATGCGTGCCAGTGTTTTCTGCAAGTGCAGTTCACTCTTGAATGACACAAGTTTGAACCGGGCAGGATCACTTACACAGGATATTTTTCAGTTAACCTCACTTGTGTGCCTGCCTCTCCTGACTCCCCTTCCACCTCTGCCACCCAGGACACCAGGAAAAACCCGTCCCTGCATGAGACTCTCAGAGAAGAATGCTGCTACAGTTTGGGCTCTCTCCCTCTTTCTCTCTTTTTGGATTCTTGTCCCACAAAAACTAGGACATTGAATTTTATCTATTACTGCCTAGGATGGAGAAGGAAAGTAGATAGGAAAAGTGCTGCTTTGAATTAAGCCAATTGTAATTCTTTCCAAATCTAATCAACTGATAATATGACAGCATCAGTGAAGTTTCTTTCCTTCCAGAGGTAAAATTAAACTGGCCTCACAAACACAGTGCAGATTCATCAAACTGCATTTATGTGCTGGGCAGATTTTTTTCTTCCTAAGAGTTTATAGTTGTTTTTTTTTTAATTTTTAGTTTGTGTATTTGTAGGAGTCCTTTAAAGATAATCCCTCAATTAAAAAGTGATCAAATTAAAATAGATTAGTTACAAAAATTTCTAGCATTTTAAAAGACATGCTGAAGCTGTATTTGTTAATGAAAGCACAGAAATCTAATATCTGGTATGGGGCATAGCATATGTGCCTACGTCTCCTCTCAGGCCATTTTCTGTACCCGGGCTGTGAGTCACGCAGTATCACTATAAAGCTAATCCTATAGTGAACAGAAAAAGAATGCAAGGTTTGTATAAGAAAGAATGGAGTTGAACAAAAATAGAACTGATGCTTGTAGGAACAGGAGGCTTCAAATCATTGAAGAAGTTCAAGGATAGATCAGAAAACTGCTGAGCGAGGGTACTAGAGCGGAGGTGGGAGCTCTCACTGACCAGCTGAGAAAACTACAGTTCTCATAAAATAGCTAAATGATGCGACGACTTTCATTGATTTGTTTAGCCATTATCTTTTTTTTTTTTTTTTTTTTTTTTGCAGTTTTTGGCCAGGG
>NW_003852429.1:15833903-15859878 GCF_000181295.1 Otolemur garnettii
TTTTTTTTTTTTTTAGCCATTCTATTTCTTTCAGTATATTTAATATGTATGATGTATGAAATATTCCATTAATGAAAAAGGAGACACAATTATAAAATATCGTGGAGGTAGTCAATCACATTGGCAAATGGAATAAGCAAATTAATTATTAAAATGGTTCTCTTTGGTTGTATTACACACGTGTAATTGTTAATGAGTTAATTCTGAACCTATGTGAAGAAATGAGAACTCAATTTTCCATGGAGTCTTGGATAACAATTCGTTTTACGATTTAAAAGAGTTGGAAATTTTAAGTTGCACATGAACTTTACGGACACCCTGCATATCTGGGTCTCCTGAGAACCAGCCTGATTTATATTTGCAAAACTTCAAAACTTGAGGTGGGAGGAAGTAAGGAAAACTGGAAATGACTTTCGGCCTAAGCTTTGGGAAGGCCTTTGGCCTCTTTTCATGTCTATCATGATTGTTATTAGGATACTATAGTTACGGGAATCAGTTTCAATATTCCCTCAAGGAATTAAAATTTCTTGTATGATTTTATAATGGTCAAAGGCAAAAAAGAAAATCTTTTTTGAATTTTGAGAAAAAACACACAAATGAATACAATCATTAAACCGTTTTAAAGTTATAGTCATTTTATTTCCTTAATATAAATTAGTTTATATGGTTTTTACTGTATGAATTTTCTTATACATTGATAATCTTACATTGCAAAAAAATTGCCTTCCTTTCTTATGAAAAGAATATAACAATTATTTTACTTGTTGTATAAAAGAAAAACTAATATATTCTTTTTCAGGTTTTTATGAAGTCAGAACTTACCCACGTCTAATTGAGAAAACGTGATTTTGTGGAAACTCACGTTTTTGACGCTATACCCAGAGGTATACCACCCTTTATCCTCCATTGATGTGTCTTTATCTTTGTTTAAGGGGATATTTTAGCTAGTTTTACTGAACAATGCAAAAAAAAAGATCATAAAGGGAACTGTGATCAGTTTTGTCTTATCAATAGAGAGCATCAGAGTGGCTTTAAATATGGAGGAAATCCCACTTCCATCTCCAAAAACCCAGTTCTGGGCAAGGCACACTCCTCTATTCCAAACATGTGAAAGTGAGACTTACCCAGCTTCACATGATCTCATCACGAGTGCTGAGATCTTAAAGAAACATTGGTCTTTTCAGGGCTCTGCTGATTTATAATCTTCCAAAGCACAGATTGGTGCTGCGTTTTCTTTGGTGCTTCCTCTTCATACACATCCCCGTACTCATCAAAGTAGACTTTAAACTGTTCTAGTGTACGTTATCTGCCAGATTGTGAAAGTATAGGATTTCTTTACTGAGAATATGTTGTGCTATTTGAGGATGTAAAATACCTCTTAGAAAAATAGAATATTGTAACTCTGATTTCAAAAACAGTGGACTATATTATAAATGAGAGGTAAAGATGTATGCCCAATACAGCTTATTTCATTACTTAATCCTAGCAAACCAGAGAGTCAGACCAGGGGACAGTTACACCTGCTTCTACCGCGATGTCCCTCATCCTGAGAGATTTCACAAATGTAGCAAGGGGAGGATAGCAGCACGGCCCCGCAGGCTGGTATGAGGGAGGGTCAGAGGTGCTGCCCCAGCAGGCCAGTGTCAGGGGGTCAGAGGTGCTGCCCCTGCAGGCTGGTATCAGGGAGGGTCAGAGGTGCTGTCCAGGCAGGCTGGGGTTGGGGGGCGGTCAGAGGCACTGCCCCTGCAGGCCGGTGTCAGTGGCGGGGTCAGAGGTGCTGCCCAAGCAGGCCAGTGTCAGGGAGGGTCAGAGCAGGTTTGCTGTGTTCATTCTAGGGCTTTCTTATTTCTTCTGTAAACACTGAAAGAATGCTCCCGGATGGTGTATAAGGTCAGTGTGCTTCTGGTTTTTAGCACGATCTCTACCAAAGTCCTAATACGTAACTTAGGAAAAGACGAAATGACAACCTTGGGTTTTAGGAGCTGGCAGTATGAACTGCTTGTTCTGAAAGTGACAGTCAATAACGCACACCCTCCTTTTCCAGCAGCCTCCTGCTTGGGAAGTACTGGTTCTCCTCACCTCACTTTTGGAGTCCTACCTGTGAGACGAACTACAGGCACTTTACAGACCACTGCCTAGGGGAGGTGCCGCTGTTTCCAGCCATCATGGTAATATCACTCTTATAAAAGAAACCACTTATCAAACTCCCCTCTAGACATGACCACACTCAGCACCACAGCAAAAAAATTAAACTCAGGTTATTCTCTCCTTTAGGAGTTTGCTATTCACTACTGATTAGGCTGACATGGAAATACACTATTTGTCATTCATCACTCTTAGAATCTCAACTGTTTTCACACATGTTCACTGAGAACACCAATACAATGAAGAAAAACTCAAATCGGCAAATCATCCACCTACAGTAATTTATTTTAAACTAGTCAGAGAGATATTCCAAGACATCTTCGAGTCTCATGAAATACAGCTAAAACAGCACTGCACAAATAGAAATAATCACACTCAGCACATCAAAGGTCCTGGGTAGACTGTTTTCCACTTCTTGAAACTCCTGCTTTATGTTGTCCTTACTGCATGAGGATGGCAAATTGAGCCAACAAAAAAATCTCTGCTTATTTATCACTAGATCCTGCAAAGCTAAACCTTACATGACACATGGGACTTTGCAGATATGATTAAGTTAGAGAGCTTGAGAGTAAAGGTTCTGGTTATCCTAGTGGGATCAATGTCATTACAAAGGTCCTTACAAGAGCAAGAGAGAAGCAGGACAGTTGGAAGAGAGGCAGGCTGAGCTCAGAGAGATGTTGCAGGCTGGGCCCACAGGCAGAAAATGCAGGCAGGCCCTAGATGCTGGGAAGGATAGGAGACAAATACTTTCCTAGAGCCTCCAGGAGGAATGCAATCCTGTCGACATCTACATGTTAGCTTAGTGAAACCTATTCTGGTCTTCTGATCTCTAGAACTGTAATATCAAGAAGTTATTATTATTTATATTATTATTTTGGAGACAGAGTCACTTTGTTGCCCTTGGTAGAGTGCTCTGGTGTCATGGTTCACAGCAACCTCAAACTCTTGGGCTCAAGTGATCTTCTTGCCTCCGCCTCCCAAGCAGTTGGGACTACAGATGCCCACCACAGTGCCTGGCTACTTTTAGAGATGGGTTCTCCTGATCTCAGGCATTCCACCTGCCTCAGCCTCCCAGAGTGCTAGAATTATAGGGGGAGCCACCACACCTGGCTTAGTTGTGATGCTGTGTTACAGCAATGACAGGAAACCAACACAGTGATGACTCTGAAATGTACCAGTTTTGTTCACATCTACATAAGAATACATTAACCTCTGACCTGGAAGGCTACACCATACTAATGCATTGCTTCTCACTATTGACTTAATGAAGGAAACCTGACTTTGAACTAGTACCATACACACGTTAGAGCAGAGTTTACATAACAGAGTTTAGGAAGATTTGGAAGGATAAGAAGGAATGGATACCATGGAGCAAAAGATCCTAAATTTGGGAAGTCTAAGGCATTGTAGGTAGAAGCAGGAATCAGGAAAGAAAGAATCTGCAATATTCTCAAATTAAATATTTTCATCTCATGTAAGAAATACAATAAACGGGAGCCCTAATAGCATGTTGAACTCTAGAAACTGCCCTGGAAAGGCAGTGGAGCTACTGTGAGCTTACTTAAGCATATGGTTATCTGCCAAAAGCTTTAGAATATTTCCATATGCTGAATAAAAATCTTTAAGTTATTTACTTGCAAGATGTTCATGCTGGGGGTAATTTGTTCAGTAGTCTCCAGAACAATTACTTTTATTGGTGGAATGTTTTTCACATCGTGTTTGCCCAATGTATCGTTGTGATGAAATTCATGCCCTGTTTTGGGGGCAGCCACGCCACAGGAGTTCCTTCTGCTGTGCACACATTGGGGTCTGCATGATATGGACAAGTCCCATCACTGGTGATGATAACTTTGAGTCCTTGTGTAATGTGATGCCTGCCACGTCTCTACAGGAATTACTTTTCTCTTTGCAATTAACAACTATCTTATGGGCACATACTTGGAGCCTATACAAACATCTTTTTTCTTGTGATTTAGCATCCACTGACAGTGTCTAAAGCAATTATTACCGGGATGTTTGCTAAGTGGTGATTTTCTATTTTAATCATCCCTTCTGTATTTGTTAACTATAGTTCTACTGTAATGAAGAAGCTATAGCCATCTGTATCCATCACAGTCACTGAAGAAGTGACGGGGAGATGATGTGGATACTGGGGTCTCCATTTCAGAGCAGCCAGAAAAATACTTCCTTCTGCTGTACAAATAACAACATGGTGTACATGAAAATAAAAGGAGGAGAAGGACGAGAGAAAGAAAAAAGTGAAGAGGAAGACAAAAAGGGATATATTCCAATTTACTGGCTGAGAATCCTGCTAATTTCCAACAAAACACACAGGAGAGGCCGTTGGTGTCCATCACCTGCAGCTCACATGAGCGGAGCATCACTGGCTGTTCTTATCCACCTTCTCTCAATCTGTGCACCTCCTCTCTTGATACCTTTTATGAAAAATTAGCATAGACCGAATTCTCTTTGGCTTTCACTATCACTGAACAAAAGAAAAATTGTCCCTTAAATGGAAAAACAAACATGAAATTATCCTTTCCTTTCCACTGGTTGAGACACTCACCCAGGCTTATGTCACCAGCTTAGCAATATTCACTACTTCCTTTCACATTCAAGAGGCAGTAAGCCTAGTGGCCTCTCCTTTCTTATCAGACAGATGCTTTTTCTTGCAGAAAACAATAGCTCCCGTGTAGGGGATGTCCAGCACATTCCACAGGTATGCACAGGGCTCTCTGTAAAGTAGATGGACTCCCACTGCACAGACAGGATAAGGAAGTGCGATGGTTTTAGTACCCCACACAGGTCACAGAGATAATAATAGTTACAGCCATCCCACCCCAGAACCCTGCCAGTACTTCACATCGACTTCCTGATGAGACTGTCAGCTAGTGTATGAACCATTTTCCTGTAGCCATTAAAGTGTCACCACTAATTATTAAGAACTACGTCCACCTATGCAGACTATTTAGAGTAGCCTAGAAAGACCAGAAGGCTCTTTGCATATCCCTTTAGCTCACAAATACCACTACAAGTTTACTGTTATTCAGTAACAGGCTCTAGGAACACCAAATACTCGTCTCCACCCTTATGAAGAGTGTACCAAGATTATCTCTGCTTTGCAGATGAGAATGTGGGTTAAGCCTCTGTGATAATTTTCCCAAAGTAATGGATAAAATGTAGTGGTCACGTCAGGACTTGAACTAAGACTTATTTATTCTATATCTGTCCTTGATTACTTTGCCATACTGACAAAATTAGCATTTTCTTTGAAGGTTTATCATGTCTAAAGGATTAAGAGTCTAGAGAAAGAAACATTTGAACTCGACTAATTCAGAACCAGAACTGGTCTGCCTCCGTAACCAGGCAGCAAACAAACACACGCCAAAGTCCAGACACCTCTGAAGCCTCTGGGAGCTTCTTTCCTTTGTCAGTTTCCTGGGGCTACCAATCTTAGATAAATGAGGATATGCCAGGCCATTTATCAAGCTATTTTTAAAGAGTATTAAATTATTAATCGAACAGAATCATTTATATCTCAGTGTTCACCTAGGTCTTGAGGAAAGTCTAATTCTAATGGAATTCTTTTGCTGCTTCAAATTTTGATCTTTTCAAATGCAGACTTTTATTAGCAGATCTCAACTGATCGTAGCCACCCATCAAGTGAACTGGTGTAGCTGACTGGTGAAAACCTTTCCAAAGTGATCTGAGAGTCTCCAGAACATTCCTTCCTCTGGTGAGAGCCTACCTTTTCACACCCACAGACGTCCTGACATGCCACGTCCAGGCTGAATGCTTCTGCACAGGGTTCTCAGCGTCGTGTTTTATTATTGATTATCCTACGGAAGCTAATTTATCTGTGTTACACTGCTGGAAAAAATGTGTCATGTAAAGTAATTAATGTTCTTGTTGGAGATAAATGTTGTATTTCAAATTTTACCGAGACATGTACCCCTGATAAATACATCATCTTCCTGTTCCAGCCCTCCTGGTTGAAGCGATATACACACACAAACCAACATGGGCGCAAACTCAGGCCTGGTTTCTCAGTTAGTCAGTAATTCATTACAGACTAGGTACATTTCTAAAGGGGAAAACCTCATTACTTAACTTAGCCTAAAATATTATAAAGTTGTTTTCAAAACAGCATAAAGAGATCAGATATTTAATATAAAGTACATGAGAGAAAAAAGCAAATTATTTAGGAATCAGGTATAAGGAAACTTGACTCCTCAGTGACTCAAATTTTAATTTCTTTATTATTTGTTAATGAAATCTTGATATTGTGCACCTGTAAGCCGCACAGCCCACTCCTGCCCCTGGAAGGTCCCAGGCCTGCCCTCACCCGGGACACAGAGGCTCTGTTGCTCCCCCGTGGTTTGTAACCTGCCTCACTCCAACTTTGCTTCTTTTCTGTTGCTCAGATTTCAACCTTAACTTGCTCAGGGATGCCGTCTTTAACCCCCAAGCAAGGTCAGGTTTATTGTCACTTGCTGTTGTAGATCGAGGTTTCTTTCCTTACCTGCTCCTTCAAGGAATTACTTGATTAATATCTGTGACTTGTGCTACAGTAAGTTCCATCTGAGAGGACAGAAATTGTTGAGTCAACATGGTGCCAAAGTTCAGAAAGTTTAAGAAACCTATGAACAGGACAAATATTTGAACCTTCACCCGAATGACACTAGAAGCCATGAGATTTCCCCTGCGTCTAAATGCCAGGCAACTCTACCAGCTTAGAAAAGTATAGGTGTGTACAATGAAACAAATACCTAGAACATTATGTATCCAAAATAGTTAGTCAATTATCTTAATTATTCTTACATATTCTAAATTTGCATGAAGAGGAAATTAATAAGCAAAACATAAATTATTTGTGATTCAGCATAGATCTTCATGGATAATGTTATCATAATTAAAAATAAGGATACAGATATTTCTAATAGGTAAATATACAGAAGTTAAGTAACTAAAATTTCCTTTTTCATTCAATAATTTGAAAATTCTATCTCACATACATAATTACACTATTTTTCCATTGTTTTTTAGAGCAATCTTGTATCTAAAATGCTGTGGGTTTTATTCACTTTTTAATACTTTTACTGTATACCATAGAAAATATTTTTTAACTCTGATGTGAAACAGCAGACTGTTTTATTTTAAATGGAAGAAATCAGTTCCACACTATTCAGCAAGGAATTAGTATATTCATTCTGACTATGAGAACAAAAAAGCTTATTTTTCCAAGAGGCAATCTTTCTAAAGAATAAAAATACACATTTGTTTCAATTTCACTTCTTAAAACATGAACTTCTTAAGAAACAGGATGAATATTCAGGAAACTAGAACATAGTTGTCATATTAAGTTCTTTGATCATTCCTCAAATTAGTCAGTTTTGCATGGGAAGAAAGAAAAAAATGAAAGCAACAAAAAGGAAAGAAATAGAAAAGTTTGAAGAGAGGTTAATAATATACTTGCTTTTTAAAGATGAAAGCAAACAACAAGAACACTGCACTGCGCTTTCTCCTTGGGTTTGCTCAGGGCCGTGGCCACTGCACACGGGCACTGGATCTGCCGCTCAGATTCAGTCATCGAGCCCCCTCCCTGAGCAGCCTAACAAGAGTGTTCATGAGCTGTCTGAGAGCTCAGTTCCAGGAACACATGGAATACTATTGAGGATGGAAAAGGAAGGGTAAAAGCTATCTCTAAGATTTAGCATCTGAGAGAATAGTGTAATTAAATACCACGGGTAGGCATTTAATTTGAAATACTCTATTGGGCCTAGAGGGCAAACAACCTTACTTAGGGAGAAAGACGTCTAGTTCCCTAAAGCACAATGAAGGAATTGGCAAGACAGAATTCCTAAGGAAAAAACAATTGAAATTGGTTGGCAAGATTTCATAGACAGGAGGGTGCATACGCTGATGCTTGAAGGAAAATGGTAGACCAACATCAGTGAAACAGAGCAGAGCTCGTGTGTTTCCCACGAGCAGGGCCCTCTTCTAAGCCTTTCACATCTGTTAGCTCGAGGTAAGCCAGTAACAGCCCTAGAAGGGCAGAAATACTATTATCCCATTCTAGAGACAGTAAAGCTGATGGTCAAAGTGGTAAGTGTCACAGCTTCTATACATGACCAGGACTAGAAGTGGCAATGTGGAACTCAAAGCTGTGATCTTTTAATCAACATGATCTACACCACATTCTGTAGGAGAAAGAAGGAAATGTAGATTTATTGATATTTCTGAAAAAAAAAAATCATTCTCTGGGTAACCTACAATTATCACCTGTGATTTGAGAGGTACGTAAAACCGTGCTATTTTCAGATTCCCTTCCAGCTCTCAAATCTTGAAGGCAGGGCCTCCAGCTAATCAAAAGACAAACAGTCCAAGAAAATGCACCGAGCAATAAGGTAATAGCAAACGTTAACATTGAGGGACGGGGGTAGATTGTTGCATTCTGGATTCTCAAATCTCTAAGCAAGTATTTTGAGGAAAGCATCTTTACCTCCCACTGCTAAAACGTCAATGCTTTGAGGAAGTTTGTAAATAAATATTTCATTGCTAATTGTTTATGGTGACTTCTTGGTTCCCTATTTCAACAAACTATGTACGTTTTGCTGCAAATTAATATCAATTCAGCTATTAATAATAATATCATTCTTTGAAGAACCCTCTATATGATGGCAAATGTAAATCATCAGAGACTTAAAGGTAAATTCTTCAGTATGGTTTTTGAGTGCTTACAATAAGCTAGATGTTTTGTTGGATCCTAATCATACAATCGTATTTTTGAAGTCATTCAGCTTATAGTCTGGATGTTTCAGATCTTTTAAAGAAAAGGATTATAAAATAGTCAAAATATTTCCATGTATTTATTATTCTTACCTAACAAATATAAGTTAATTCCAATTCCAGGTAGAGCACTGATCACTAAGATAATTGAGGGAAAGACAGAGGGTAGCTATACCTGCTGTCCAAGGTACTGTTAGATAAGGGAACAAAATCAGAGCATGGTGACAGCACCGTGGGGCCGATTTGTTATTCACTGGAGAACCCAACTCGCTAGTGTTGGATAAACTAAATAGTGTCAGAAGAGAGAAGAGTCAGACTGGGGAAGTGAATTCTCCTCTTCCTATTCAACATTGTTATCTATGACTTAAGATGACTTAGTCATTTGCAGTGCTTTGAAAATGGGAAGAAACAACAAGATAAAAATAGAATTAAAAATTAAAGCAATCAAATGTAGGGGAACATAGAACTAAACTACCTGAGATGAATTTAACAGAGGTAAACACAGAGCTCCAAATTACCATCTATCAAATACTCAGATACAGTTCTCGTGGCATTATTAAAGTAATTAGCTTTACAAAGATCTGCTTTTTTCTATGCCCTAGCTTACTTAGAGCAAAATTTGATGAAGCTATTAAATAAGCACAGCGTATGAGACTATGTAACTTTCCTATAGGAGCTGATAGACTATATGAGGATTTAGGGGCTCAATTCTGAGCTCTGATATTAAGAGAGACATCAATTTCTACAGCAGAGAAAATCAAATAGAGAAAGATTCAGAAATGTATTTATCATTCGTGCATCCAAACATTCAAACAGATTTATTGAAAAACTATTTTATAACAAGCAGTTGAAGTACAATAATGACGAAGACATTTAAACCAACCAGCCTTGGGTATAACAGGGCCCTAGTGCTTCCAAATGCTGATGTCTCCACTCAGACCCAGCGCAGCCTGACTCCAGAGCCTCTACCTCAGTCTCTCTGCTGCTTCACTCCTCTTGAATTGGCCTCCTCACATTGGCCAAGTCCATCTTGCCTTCTCTCCTCTCTCATGGCACTGCTTCCTGTGGCTGTAAAATGAGTGTGACACTTCATTTGCTGAGGAGGTCCCAAGGGACATCCGGTGTGTCACTGTAACTGTTAATGGTTCTACCTAACCACACACATGCACATACACTCCCAGTTTGGACAACGAATAATTTGTTCACTTTCCCTAACACCATGCAGCCATTAAGTGTCAATGCACAGTGTAACTTGATGGACTGGGAGTTTGTTGCTAAAAGGAACCGTGTGTTAAGTAGGGCTGTGTGGTGGAGCTCGGCTCAGGTTTCAAGAGTGCTGTCATCACTTAGCTATGTTCCCCGTGGGCAGAGGAATGAGGAGTGTTAGCCCAGCACGGTGTGGAACACTGGAGTTGTGAACTATTTTTATTCTCCCAAATACGGATGCCTCTCTGTGGGCAGTTCTCACAAATGTGCCTCCCCTTCTGTCTACCAGACTTTCTCAACTGGGGTTCTGTGACAGAAGCAAGCCCTGATGTACCAAGACAGACATGATCTGTAATGAACATCTCCCATATGCATCCAAAATGGCAGTAGTTATACAAATTCTTCAAGAAGTTAAAAAAACAATTATTGCTGAAATTATATTCTGTGGTTAAAATTGGAGAATCTCTTTTGAGAATGTAGACCACTCAAAATGCTTTGATTGCACATATTTCCACCATTACATTTTCTGTCATCACAAAGTTCCTGACAAAATAACTGAGGATTGGAAATGAGACCTTCATCTCCTAACACCTTCTGAAGCCACTCCATCACAGACTCCACGTGTCTCCCTGGGGGTCCTCAAGTTGACGCCCCCGATGGACTTGTTTCCACAAACATCTCATTTACCGCTTGCTCTTTCCCTTTACCCTCATGTCATGGACTTTTATGTTTCATCTGACAGAGAAATTTGGCCATTGTCTCCTTGTTTTGGCCATAACTAGACCAGTTTTACTTACAGCAAGATGTAGCGGCATCATATTCTCGCCCTAAGAAGAAGTCTGGTGCCAGCATTTAATGGGACAAGAGACTCATTTGTTTATACCTGTTAAATAAGAACTTAAGTCCATTAATTCTGTTACTGCACATTATAATAACCTTACGCTAGAAAAGGGACTACTGTGTTTCCCTGAAAATAAGATCTACCTCAAAAATAAGCCCTAGCAGGATTTCTATGCATTTGTTACATATAAGCCCTATCCCTATAATAAGACCTAGTGATGGGCGTGGCCATGCAACGTATCTGCATAGTGGTAAGGAAGACTGGAATGCCTTTTATGTGCCACAGCTCCTTTCTCCGAGCTGTTCGCACTTGCACAGGTGCACTTGTGGTAACCGTGATGGCAGGCATCCTATTGTGAATGGTCAAACCGCTAGGGGAAAGGAGTTCAAGCATCACTAGCACCAGCCCCACCAATAAGGTCGGCTCCCCTTGTCAGGTTCCAGAAGAAGATGACTTAACTGTATTTGAATAAATGTAGATTGTTGTATTATACTTAATTAAAATAAGACATCCCCTGAAAATAAGCACTAGTGTGTCTTCTTGAGAAAAAATAAATAGAAGACAGTGTCTTATTTTCCGGGAAACACGTCAATTGCTACATAAGAATGACTGACTAAAGTCCAAGGTTAAATACCTCTTCTACAAATGAATCATCTTAAATTGTTTCAGCTGCATCTTCTTGACTGGCCACACAGACTTGGTTTACAGAGTCATTTTCCCATTGTATTCCAACTTATTCTACCACTAAACTTACAGATTACAGAAAGGAAATTAAAGGGATACTCTGTTCTCCTTTTTCCTCAAAGTATAAACTTCCCATTTCTTCAGTTAAAAGTAGTTAATTGTATGTCATGACGGCAGCCCTGTGATCCTGATGGCATGCTTCCACAAATTCTTATAAGCTGAAAGTGGAAAATGTCCTTGGAGATTATTTTCCATTTAGCATCCAAGGTTAGATAGACTCCCTGACTCTCTGCCGCAGTACAGATCCAGCTCGAGAAACACATGAGCAGTAAATTCATAGGCGATGGTGAGATGGACGTGCAGGACCCAGCAGAAGGCTCGGTCAGAACCTTCCATGTGTGTGAGGAGGACAGAGCCACGGGAACCTCCACTGCTTCACACTGTCTGCCACCCGAAAATGCGAACAAATCAATTATTCATTGAGCTTCAAGGAAGTAATAGAACATCAAAACATGTCAAGAACCAAGAAACTCATACCACTCCCTCCCTGAAAGATGAAACGATGGACCAACTTCATAGCCAGTGTTGGAATTCCAGAACTATCGTTTTTTGAAGAAGAGGTCTAGTTTCAGAGTTACACAGTCTCATGCTGATTGAGGTGACCATTATTCTGTTAATACGCAAAGCTATCTTAGAGCAGCCAGCAGACTCTTCTTTTCCAATTTCTTTATTTATAACAGTAGGAACTTTATACTAATTGCATATAGCCTGATTATCATTGAGACTTAAAGCTAAAGCTCACTCTTATTTCTTTCTCCATAGGTGAAAAGAAATGTTTTTTTTATGCATTCATAAAGACACAGAATACAGGCAGTTTCCACTAATCATAACTTTAAGAAGAGACTGTATGACAAGACAGGGCGATTTGTTTAGAATTTGCTCTTAGTTCATTTTGCCAGCCCACCTTTCCTGAATTCTGTCAGGTGGCTCTAGAACCACAAAATAATTCATCCCTTCCCCCCAAATAAGCAACAATAAAAGCTCACAGATATAGGGCAACTTAAAGCACTGGACACAGTTCCTGGGAGCTGAGCCACTCAGGGAGGCAGCGTCTCAGTGCCTGAAGTCATGGAGCTGGCAGTCAGGAGATGTGAACTTTAAGTCCAGCTTTGCAAGCCCCTCAAGGGACTAAGGTATCCTCCATTAATACACTTTACCCATTTTTAAAATTCAGGGTCTATAATATCTCAAAAAATTCTTGCAATATTTCAATTGCATATTAAATACAAAGAGCTTAGTGCAAGGCCCAAAACACAGACCATGCTCAGTAAAGGCAGTTATCATCATCAATCGCCACACACGAGCGGGAAGCACAGACTCTGAGACAGAGGTGTCATGACACCCCCTGCCCTACCCTTTCTTCTGTGACATCCACCTTCTCATCTTCACAGTGGCCTCAAATGGCCACAGCCATCACGTAGCAGATGGCCTTCTGGAAGAAACGCGTATGTTTTCAAGACATTTTCTCCTTAGGTATCCAGCTTCAGTGTCATGATGGGGTTAGTAAGACCTGTGAGGGTAACCTTAGTGACTTAGTACCATCCACAATTTCGCTTCTGTGAAAAACACATGAAAAAATAGCCCAGGATGTTAAAGGGAATCTCATCTTCATAAGAACAAAGCAGGTGTGTTCGTTCCCATTGTCTGGCCCTGAAACAAGTCATGCAGATGCTTTCTGGGTTTCTGGAAATATTTCCCAGCTGTGTAGCTGAGAGATATTAAAAATAACACACTTCAAAGGTTGATTAAAAAACTCAGAAGTCAACTGAGCTCAAAATGATGTCAGCAGACCCATTTTTTTTGGTGTTTTTCTTCATTAAATTAATAAATGTATGCAGCTGTTCTGGCTGTTTCTCTGAGTGATGAATCTGTTGGTTTCTGAAATGACTACTGCTTGATTATATAAGGTTATAAAAAGTTGCATTTCACTCATCAAATAATTGCATTTTGTTTTAACTTGCTAAAGAGCCTTGGAGTTCCAACATGGTTATTAACCCAGCCATTTGTACCTGAAGAAAATTACAACGGGCCTTGAGCTTTTCTCCTCCTTTCAAACAAGCTGATAGTGTAGAGTTCTTCAGGATGAAAAGAAATTACTTCAAATAAGCAACAATCTGGTGTCTGAGATATGGGAGCCTTGGATAAATTTGCATCTTCGTAATGTAACTAGGAGGCTGAGTGTAGGAAAGAATGGCAGTGGGTGGAGGTGGGGGGAGTCTCTGAAACAAAACAACAGCCTGATGAGAACAGCAGCTTCTTTTACAGAGCTTTGATTACAGGGTGCATGGTCCAACTGTCACCTTCCCTGCCATTCTACGGCTGAGCGTCCTCACTGAGGTAGCCAGGACACATCATCCCAGTGGTTTGATGGTGCAGACCACAGCCCAACACTGGACAGAAACCGGATTGTGAGTCACGTACAAAACTGGGTCTGGAGATAAAACCAAAGTAGGATCCCCTTTCTAAAGTCACTAGATCAAAACCGTATCTTTGTGGGTAGGAAACACCAATGACAAGAGTAAGCAAAACAATGTCAGCCAATGGACTTTGTGTCGTGATTATAATATTTGCCTTGCATTGGTAGTGACTTCTTAATACCCTTTTGAATGACCGTTTAACCACGTTCTCAGAATAATTATCTGTAGTTGAAAGTAATAGATCAGAACACTGGCCAGAGAGAAAATTCCCTTTGCTAAGAAAATAAAGGAAGCAAAAAATAAAAAAAAAAATAGTAGATCTCCTTGGATCTAAATTATTTTTCTAAAAAATATGCAGAACTCAGTGATATTTAAAGGGCTAACCATGTGAACAAATGAGAATTATCTTAGACATCATAATAGGTTTGATATTTGAAAATAAGTCCATGTCATTTACCACATTAGCACAAAACCATGGAAAAAATGCAAAAAAAAAATTTAAACAAAACTCAAAGTATTTGACAAGTCTCATTATTCATTCATCAACAAAGAATAAAAGTCAATTCCTATGTCTGATAATGTGAAAAAATTAACATCATAATTAATGGTGAAATACTGTTTTCCACCTAACATAGAAAAAGGCAAGAGTGTCCCTTCTTACCATTTTTAGTTATGATTTTGCCAGAGGTCTTAATTAGTATAATAAGGCAAGAAAATTTACAAGAAAACATACGGTTTATGAAAAAAGAAGCAAAACTGTACTTGCAAATGATGTGATTATTTACTTAGAAAATCTAAGCAATTTATAAAGCAACCTCTAGAATTAATGCAGAATACAAGGTCAGTAAACAAAAATCAATTTTGTTTTTATTACTAACAACCAACTATTGCTCATCAAAAGAGCACATTAAGAATATGAATAGCCAAGACATGACCTTTCCAAATTATTTGAAAAACATTTAACTAACAAATAACTGGTATCTAGGAGGAACTAAGAACTTGTGCAGGTTGGTAATAAAAATATAAGCAACACAATAACAAAGCCTCCAGGTTCAAATGGGCACTTCACTAAAGCAGAGACGTGTGAGGAGGAAACAATGAGAAGTGTCCACGTCCTTGGTCATCACAAAACTGCCAGTGAAAAGCACAATGGAAGCCACCACACACTCATCAGAAGGGATGTGTTAACCAAAGAGGACGGGGCCAAACCTTGCTCCATAGGCAGGAGCTGACTGACTCTCCCAATTGTTGATAAGAGTGTGAAATAGTCCAACCACTTTGAAAACTGGTGCACTGTCTTATAAAACCAAACATACGCCTATCTCGTGATGCAATATCTCCACAATTAAGAACTTCCCTTACAATAAAAAAGGACTATATAAAAATTTGTCCTGCAATTCTTACAGGATATTAGTCATGCTATTCATATGTGTTCCAAATTACAAACCACCAAGGTGTCCAGCAGCAGGAGAATGCCCAAACAAATCATGGCACACAGAGATGCTACTCAGAAATCAAAAGGAAGATGGTCCTGACATGTGTGGAACGTGGGTATCAATAGAGCATTCAGAGCAACAGGAGCTTAACACAGAAGGGCTCGTTCTCTATAGTTCAACACTTAAGAGTGTTAGAACAGTCAACGCTGATGTCCAGTGGCCAGTGTGGGAGCAGGGGTGACTACTGTCTAAAGAGAGCATGAAAACAGCTCTGGGGTGATGCCATATTCTAAAAGTCATTAAGTGTTTGTATCACACAGACACAAATATTTGTCAAAATTCATAGAGTGCTAACTTGAGCTTTGTATACCACTTCATTTAATGTAAATTCTACCTCAAAAAGAAAACCAAAAAAAAAAAAAAGGGGTGGAGGAGAGAAAAGGAAAGCAAATATTGACTTTTGCTGAATGACACACATACTGAATTATTTATTGGTGACATGCACGGACATTACTTTGAAATGTATTAAAATCAATAGAAGAAGAAATTAGTGGATAGCTGCATGATGTAAAAAAGCAAATATAGTAAAATGTTAATTGTTAAATACAGGTGGTAAGTATTTGGATGTCTAATGCATTTTTCTACTTTTATACATGTTTGAAAATTGTTCTGAATTATCTGAATATATTTTAAAAGTTATACACCTTGAAATATATTTTAAAATGTATGAATATTTATAGATATAGATTTCTAGCAATACTCGCCAAGGTTAATACATGTCAAATATTCCTTGGGAAGACGTTTCATCTTTAAGAAGAAAATACATTCCAAATTTCTTTCAGATAGGCCCTATGTATCTTAGGGGAAAAAGTATGCTTTTTTATTTTGGACATGAATATTTAAAATGTTATATGATCCAATCAGAGTTGAGACTTCTTTTTTAATTTTAAGTATCTGAAGGACTTCAAATACCAAGTTCATTGATTTTCAGTCTGCTTGTTACCATTCATTAATAGACTATGAAATCAAGTTGGTGAATTGAGATGATTGCATTTAAGAGACTTTTTAAATAAAATGATAAAGAGATTAGAAGATTTATTAAAAAATAACTTCTACAATGCCTGACAAGATTGTTTTAGAAACAGATGTAGGCAGAAAAGTATCTATTATGTTGCAGTCTAACTGGGGTTGTTTTAAATTTGCCCAGCAGAATGTAAGAACTGTATAAAGGGTGTCTGATTTTTAAGACTACCTGGTGATCTATACCAACAACACAATCTTAGATGTGTCACAGTCATTCACTTAAGGTAATGTTCTTGGTATCCATATTTAAATTCAGAGATGTCATCAATTAGAAACAAACTAATTTCTAATAGTTAAGGGAAAGTGAATTCACACAAAAAATTAGCTAAAATACATACTCCTTTAAAAAAAATTAAATATTTGTCTTCCTACATTACACATATTTAATATTTGGCAGTCACAATGTTGACTTTGGCCCTCATTCTAACACAACCTTACTTGATATTTAGTATCCAGAGCCTGAAAACAGAAACTATACTTTTGCCATTGTCTGAAACCTCAACCTTTGTGCTTAGCGCAGTATCATGACCATGTAGCTGGTATTGGAGTGATAACATCTAAAGGAAAACACATATCACTGTCTCAGAAGGAAGAGTGAGGAGAGCACTGCACACCAACCAGATCAGCACTAACAAAGCCTTGTCTCCCCCTACCGGGCTGATTTCCACCAAGGCTCAGTTCTCACCTCTGTTCTTGTTTTCAGTCGCTGCTATTGCACATGGGACTGAGTCTACGCTAGGGAACGACAGTATTTCCCAGATATGTAAAGGCAACTTCAGTTGCCCTTAGACTGTGATATGAGAAGAAAATAAAAACACAGACCCCGACACACTTGGATAAGATGTGCCTTACCGGTGGCAATATCATCCCATACCCTTTCCACATTGTCTCTCTCACACATTATCTTCCTCCGATTATCTCCCTTTTGTCAATCGCAAAACATCTCAAATTTATTGTTAGGTAACTTTGCTTTCAACTGGATGGAGCTAACCCAGAGTTGCCCCACTCTCAGAGTATACTTCATGGTTTCGGCACTGTTTTAACCCCCGGAATTTATGCTCAGCAAACCACCTTCATAGTGACATGAGGTTTTTGCTATCAAAGTAAATTAATTTCCCTGGACTATTCTCAGTTGAGTAGGTGAGATGGGAGGAGGAGGAGAGAGCAAAACATCATATACCCTTAACTAGAATATTATCCAACTGCCATCAAAGTCTCAAAGCAAATTATAAATCATTGACAATTGTGAGGGCAAAAGCACATGTGCTTTAATTATATGTTTTGATATCTGAACTTTTAACGCACATGCTCCTACTTTGTAATTCAGATTATTAATATTGTCAATATTAATATTTATCAGGTATCATTGCAGTTTATTCAATTTTAGGAATCATAGAAACAAAAGATCCAAGGGATTTTCTAGTTTAATGCCCTTAGGTTAGAGATGAGGTTTAGGAAATATATTTCAAAACCTTCAAAATGCTGACTAACTTCTATTTCTACATATTTTCAAAATAAAATTCAACACTTTGTTGACAACACTGGAGTGTCAAACCTCCCTTGAGTTGAGGAGAGGATTTTACGAGAAATATGGGGAGTGGAGTAAGAAAGGAACACATCAGTTGACATATCAGAATGCAAATTCCACACAGGTGGTTTAAAAGCTGAGGTGTGTAAAAGTTTAGTCTAAGCTACTAAGCAAACCTGGGGAAAAAAGGCCAAAGACTGTGTCACGTTTCTCCAGTTATTTAGCAAATGTTTATTTAGCAACTATTCAGTGAACTGTTCCAGGTGTTTGAGAAACAGCAGCAGACCTTTTTTTAAAAAAGCCAATGATAAAGTTTGCACTGAATCTTGTAAGAAAGTGAAGAAGGGGACAGTGTGTTCTCTGAAACTGAAGTGGGGTGACGCTGGACCCTACCGTGTGAAGGATGAGTCACCACTTCCTGGAAAAGTGAGCACCTGCTGAGTCTGCACATCCTCTGTAATTCATGCTTATACGTGAGCACGATAACACAGGATCTTGCTTGAAACTGGACTCGTGTGAACCAGCCAAGCTCTGTAAGTAAAAACCTAGGTGTTTTAGTCAATATTTACCATGAGACTGATCCTGCTTCACCCCTGATGTGTGGCACTGATGTTCCTCCAGAGACACCCTGACTGAAATTCCTAATAAGATTTTCAATTATAATTTTCTTTTGGCTGCTTTTGTACAAAATAGATAAGACTACTCCTTTCTTTAAGCAAGACCACCTGGTCACCAGATTATGATCTATCATCTGACCACAAGTAGGTGTTACCTAAAACAGCGCTCCTCAACCCTTAAATCAACGTCTTTAAATTTGTGTTAGCGTGCCTCTTAGGATTTCCTTCAAACGTCTTTTCTATATAACTTGCCTATTGTCAAAATCCCAGGAGATTCCGTCTCCTAAAAAATATAAAATTCACTGAATCTCCTGTCCCCAACATTATTTCTGTCAGAGAAAGAAACCTGACAATATTTGATATCTAGCAATACTGACATATTTCTTTTTTGGTTCAATCAATAGAAGATGAGATAGTGAGACCAGACATGATTTACCTGAGGTGTGTAAGACAATCGTTAGGAAATTGTTCTTCTCTACAGTAGACTGGATCTACTCAGGAGTTTATCATTAAGGCAATGTGTAGTTCATTACGATTTTTGTATAACCAGAGAACATGGATGGAGGAGACTCCAGGTCTCTGTGGGTAGAGATGGGGCTTTAGATACATAGTTTGAAATTCTGAGAAATGTTGACTAATTTCTACCTTCACATAATTTTGCATTAATTGTACCATCAGTTGACAATGGTGGTGAACCTGAGCTACTTCAGAGTTAAAGTGTACTGAGCCAATCTATGTCACAGTTTTCATTCTAGATAATTGTATGGAGTAAGCAATTTTCCTGGTCATACCTTTGAATATATCTATAAGTTACTTGTTTTTCTTCAAATTGTGTTTACCTTTTCTTCTTATGCAGGCTCTCTGGAGGAGTTAGGAAATATTTGTTTTGCTAGGTGTAATCAAATTATGCCTAATATCAAAAAGCCATAAATGACACTGAAGTGTTCATTTATAAATGATTATTTCCCTTAGACTGAATCCATTCATCACATTGGATTTTTTTTTTAAATGTTAAACCTAATTTATATTTATCAGTTTTTTCTTTCAATACATGAGCTCAATTTTTTTTTAACTGTTGTAGAAAGGAATCCAAACACTTAATAGAGCAAAGATGCAAACAATCTCTTAAAGAGTACACATTCTAATTCTGAAAATTAAACAAAAATAATTATAGAGAATAAGATTTTCACTATTTATCAATGCCTCGTTCCAAAAGCTAAAAAGTCTCTTTGTCTTTACCCAAGTCAACGTATTATTTAAAAAGAGACTCCTTTAAATTTTTAGACAGGAGGTATAAGTTCAGGAGATACATTACACATCGCATGGACTACAGTTAATAAGAATATCTTTTATATTTGATAATTGGCAAGAGAGTAGATTTTAAGTTTCCTCTGCACAAAAAATAAGTACGTGAGGTGATGCGTAAGTGACACAGCTTGAGTTAGCCATTCCATGATGTATCCATATGGCAAAATGCCATGATTCACATAATAAAAGATATACAATTTTTACCCATCAATTTAAATAAGTAAATGCAAAAGGCAGAAACTTTTTTAGAAGCCCTGCCTTATTAAAACAGGGTTCAAGAATTCCTGTGATTACAGGGGTCAGTCACACAGTGGCAGGTCACAGTCCACCCAACGTGCCCACACTGCTGCCTGAATGATCGCAAAGGCCTAGCTGGTTCTTGCCATGTGTGGCCTGGCTGGTATTTAAGACCAGGCATTGCCACAGTCTCTACTTTTTTTGAAAGAGACTGTAAATCGTGAATTTCATATACAAATTTGGGATTTAAAAACTATTATCCATTCATTCATGTTTTAAAAGCACCATGACAATCAAACATCCCATGACTACCATGGGCCAGATTCCACACCAGGACAGCTGTCTCATGACCTCTGCAATGAAAGCTCAAGGACAGTCAAGGTGCGTAATAGGTCGGGAACACTGGGTGCAGAAGCACACTCCCCTGTTAAATCCCTCCCTTACAGGGCTCTGTGCCTGTGGGCAACTGAACCCTTTGCGCCTCTGTTCTCTCACCTACAAAATGAAGTTTTAAATGTGGCCTCTCACAGAAAGCTTTTGGAAACACATAATGTTACTTATAATGAGCTCGAAATGCTTGGAATGTTTACCTGACACCTGACAAGAGTCACCAAGTGCTGACAATTATATCTGCAATATTATTGTTAGTGTTATTGTTCCGTAGGACATGCACTGTCTTTGCAGTTGGGCAGCAACTGGAGGAGCAATCTGGGGTCAGACAGTAAGCGGTGCCACGGGAAGGAATAAACATTTTCTACTTTTAGAGACACATTCTACAATTCTGTTACTTGGTTCTCACATGGGAGCCACAACCTCATTGTTGAATATCACCATGGGCACCTCTGAGGCACCCCCTTGGCACCAATGCCAGCAGCTGGTCCACCCTTCAAAGAAAGCACTTTTTCTGGGACAAATTTGAGAACTTAATTGTCAGACCTTGGTAGGTAGGTGTATTACCACTCTCAGAACTTTGGAACTTAGCTAGCTAGAAGGGGAATGGTGAGCTGGCAGAAAAGCCAAGGCTCATGCCTTGAAATATGTCAGATTTCTTTCTGAACAAAGAGGGTTTAGGGAGCAGACAACTGGGGGGACTTGATCCCAGGCTGGGAGCTTCAGGAACCCAGGTGGTGCATCTGGACATGAGGTCAAGGGCTGGGAAGTGTTAAAGCCTGATGCCACCGGCCCTGACAGAAATGCACTTGTTGACTGGATGCTGGGAGGGGGATGTTCTGGCAGAACCATGGAAGGTGACTTAGGGACAGTGGACAGGAGGGTCTTATGCAGATTCTGTTCTCTCTGACACTCTCTGAGGAGAAGTAAGGGAAGGAAGCCTCAGTACTGGGCTGGTTGGAGTATCTGAGTCAGAATTGGGAGAAGCTGGATAGATTAGGGTTGTGGGCCACCGAGGAGGTGGGCAGCTTAACAGCTGTGTATCCAGGTAACAGAGGGTTGGGACGTTACTGGTGGGAAGGAGGAAACTCCACTGCTACGTGAGTTCACTGGGCAGCTTGACGGAGTCTGCACTCCCCAGTGGGTCAAGGATAAGGCTGTTTTCTCTCTTTCTCAATCCACAAGCAGATTGCCTTCAGTCCCAGATGGGTTTTCACCTCTTCAGAATGCTTAAGATCACCCTGAGAGTGATTACTGAGCTGAGTGTCTTTGCTCCATCTTGGAGCAAATAGGAGCAGGAGGGAATGGAGAGGGGTGAAGGGCTGGCTGGCTACAGGCTGTGGGATGGGCGCGGGCACCAGGCTGCAGACCTGGCCTTCAGTTTGGCAGGAGCAGAACTTACACCTTTCAGCAGACTGGAGGAATGGACATGGGGCTGTCCAACCTGCAAAAAACTATACTCTGTGTGTATATATATATAAATAAATAAATATTATATATAAAAATAAAATCTATGCAGACCATACTGTGTGTATATATATATATAATATATAAATTAAAATATATATGTATATATTTTTTTGCAATCAGTTTTCCTGAGTGTTTATGTATTTATTGATTTACTGTGTGGCCCAAGACAACTCTTACTCTTCTAATATGAAACAGAAAAGAAAAAAGGTTGGACACCCCCAGGAGTGCATGTCCTTTAAAAAAATTCAGTAACTAAAACAAAAAACTGTATGGTAAGGTCTGGTGTAGTTATTACTAGAAGGCTGCATTTCAGGCACAGCACAGACGAAACTGGCTGCAAGGATGCAGATGCTGATGGTGTCAGGGCGAGACCGCCTGGCAGGTGCACCTCGCCCAGGTAGAGCACATACCTGTGGTTGGATTACCCATCTTCAAATCCTGGCCCCACTTCTGTGTGATCTTGAATAATTTATTCAATACCTTCTGTCTCTGTCTTCTGGGTGTGAATATGGGATAATCATCTACTTCAGGGGGTTGTTCGGAGGATCAGATAAGTTAACATACACAAAATACCTAGGACAAAGCCTGAGCCATAGCTATAAAAATAGGTCAGTGCTTGTTATTCCTGTTGCTTATAATTACAAATTCATAATTCTGCTCACCTTTTGTCCTGGCCAGGTTGGGATGGAAACTGTCCTTTTTTTTTTTTTTTTTAACTATTCTCATTTTACTAAGTTTCATGGCTAATGAGCCCTTTTTCTAGTAAATACTTCCATCTTAAAAAATATCTAATATTTTATTTTGGCAACAATAAAGTCTCATTGGCTTGGGAGACTTTCCTTTAAGGCGACATTGGAAATCTCTGCTTTAATTATGTGTTGGTGTTGTCTAGTGATGAGGAAGCATATCCTCAGTTCCCAAGCGGAGGTGACAATGGGGAGGGAGCAGCTTAATTTTGGGAAGCTCTTGGTTTTAAAGGGTCCCTCTTCTGAAGAAAATTGTTTTTCTTGTTTGAAATTTTTATTCTTTGGACAGTTTCATTCACAGTAAGTCATCCGTTCTTTTTATCTTTTTAAATTATTGGGCTAAAGTTTAAAATGTCTCAGAAAGACAAAACCTACTACTAAAGATATTAGAACCCCACAGATCTGAACAGTGGTCCTAAAATGTACATGTACATGCATGTGAATGTTACTGTCTACATGGGCCTCCCTTTTTTCTGTCTTCTCTGCTCAGAGGAGGCTACACCTGCATCTGGAGCATGGAGGGTCCCCAACATCACTGTAACATCCCACTGTCTCTTGTGAAAATCGCTCAACGCAATGTCACACAAGAACGAGAAAGGCTCTCCCTGCATGAGCTGATCTGGAACCAGCACGGGGCCAGGGTTTAATTCTTAGGACAGATTCCAACATTCTTCAGTGTTATAGTTTGCAGTTCCACGAGCCCTGATTTCAGCCTGGCAGGAGAAACAACAGGCTGCTGTGGGTAGCAGCAGCACATTTGCTTTGAAAAGCAGAGAGCAGAAGCAGCAGGAATGGAAGTGTAAGTAACTTTTCCATTTCTCCAGCACTGAAGAGTCTTCATGCACCATGTCCAGTTCCAAATCCCATCTGGGGAGGACTAGAGGAAATCAGTTGTCAAATTCTATGACCTCAGCCTTTTTTCTCTGAAACAACCTAATGCCTCCTGGTGGGTGACCCACTGTTTTTTTTTTTTGTTGTTGTTGTTGTTTGGTTGGTTGGTTATTTTGTTTTTTTAATCAAAGCACCAAGACATGTTTGCCTGAGTAGTAACTTTTCCCAAATCCTTCTCATCTCATGATCCTCAACTGTGAATCAATGTGAAATAATTTAAGATTCATTCTCATGTAGATCCAGCTCTCCAGGTTGCTGTGAGGAATAGATGATATAATTTATATTTATACAATAGTGGCATTTTAATAATATGATTATTATCCATGTTATAGGAAAATGGCAAAAAAAAAACCCCAAACAAAAAAACACCCTAACTCCACAACTGAATATTTTGGTCAGTATGATACCAAACAACATATTTGATTTTGCATGATGTGAAGATGTTTTAATGGTTGTCAATTGAGAGGCCATTTTATGGAAAAAAGTAATTTTGTATTTTGTCATTCTGACAGAATAGGGATTAAATAAAGCACCAGAAACATTGTCTAACAGATTGCTAAAATATACCATAATGTATGCAGACTTTCTAAATGACAAGGACTATAGCCTGTGGGCCAATGAGCCACATAAAAACAAAAACTAAGAAAAGCCCCTGAGTCAGGAAAATAAATAATCCTGAAAGGAAGCATCCACAACCTTATTTGGGTGTTTTCCATATATGCACAAAAGTTAGAGCTGATAAAATGAACTTCCTCAAGTAGACCTTGCCTCTGAATAAGCAATATTCTGAAGCTTTTATTTCTTTTACATGGGAAGATACTCTGTAATGGTTTCTTTAATATCTTTTACGTTTTAAGAGTCTTGTTTCTAATTAGTAATGTTTTTAAAAATCTGAAATTGTTCCATCAGTAGAAACGATGCTTTTCTTTACCCGTCTGTTCCATACAGCTCTCTCCTTTCTATCGTGTTCATTTACAAGTAATCTGAGTGCCGGTTACACAAAAATAATATCATTGTTCAAGATGGTAAACAACAAAAGACCTGTTTTATAATTATGGAAAAGGGTATGACAAGAGAATATCATTATTAAATTTTTGTAAGTTTATTTATATTCCTAAATTAAAATAATTTTTATTATTTCCCCTCACTTAAAACGTCTAAAGTGGCAGTGAGAGAGGGTGGGCAATTATGCTGCATAATGTATGTGCCACCTAGAAATGAAACTGAAATTCAGTGTGTTATTTATGATACCTTAAAAATAAGCAAATACCCCCTTACAAGAAAGGAAAAACTGGTATCCAGTGTACTCAATACTAATATGAAACCAACAGATAAAAGAATGCGTGTCCACAACAGAGAAAACCACAACTCAATTCGAGGAGGGGGCATGGAGGGGATTAGGTGAGCCCACACCTACTGGGCACAATGTAAGGGTACAACCCCCTTGTTGGGTGAAGGGATCAACTACAACTTGGACTTTACCTAACAAAGGCAAACAATGTAACCTAATCGTACATTCATGTTAATCTGAAATTAAAAAAGAAATCAGCAAATAGCCTGTTCTAGACTTTTGGTTCAAGTGATGGAGACACAATGTGAAATGTAAGAGATACTGAAGAAGCTTGAACACTGGGACTTTGTCATGAAGCAAAGACAGAGTGGGGAAAAGAAGTCCAAACTCCCACCAGCATGGGTGACGGCAACACCAAAGCTAGATACACAGGGAAGGGGCTTGGATTTCAGAGACAGGGGAGAGGAGAAACAGAATGAATCCACTTTGGTACTTCCTGAATGTCAGAGGTCACCCAGAGGCATTAAAGACCAGCTCCTAGAGGACGACTGAGGAAGTCACTGTACAGAGGAAGTCACTGCACCGAGGAAGTGACTGCATGGAGATGAGGAAGTCATTGCAGAGAGGAGAGGAAGTCACTGCATGGATCAGAGGAAGTCACTGCAGGGAGGAGAGGAAGTCACTGCAGGGAAGAGAGGAAGTCACTGCACCAAGGAAGTGACTGCATGGAGATAAGGACGTCATTGCAGAGAGGAGAGGAAGTCACTGCAGGGAGGAGAGGAAGTCACTGCAGGGAGGAGAGGAAGTCACTGCAGGGAGGAGAGGAAGTCACTGCA
>NW_003852429.1:15859898-15863353 GCF_000181295.1 Otolemur garnettii
GAGGAGAGGAAGTCACTGCAGGGAGGAGAGGAAGTCACTGCAGGGAGGAGAGGAAGTCACTGCAGGGAGGAGAGGAAGTCACTGCACGCAGTGCCCTGCAGATGTCACGCAGGTGCAGTGGACCAGTCGCTGCCCGAGAGCGGCCCCCTAGCGCTGCAGGATCAGGGAGAGGCTCCTTTCAGTTAAACTCAAATCAGTGGGTTTGATCATAAAGATTAAGGTGTTATAGTAAACTCGCTAATGAAGGAAAGGATACTGAAAGAGGCCAAGGAAATAAAAAGTCTAAATAGAGGGAGAAAATGAGCAGTGACCTAGCAATTACAAAGTCAGAAGGCAGGGTTGAATGACTGAAGACTAAGAGATCTTTTCGGAAAGCCGAAACGGAAGGAATTCCTCCAAAGGCTCTACTCGGAGAATATTTCTGGATGGTGAAATGTGAGTCGGAGCCCTTAAGTGGGTGGCAAGCATGGCAGGCAGAAAGCAAGAAGCGACAGTGCAGGGTACCTGCGGAGTCAGAGGGGAGAAGAGAAACCGGGAGAGAAGACAGGGGAACCACGAGCTCTGTTCTCAGGGAGGCCAAGAAGTCGCGGCAAGACTTAGGTCTGGGCAGGAAAAACTGACAATGAGGAGAGACCTTCTGTCTGTTCTGTTCACCGCTGTATCCAGAACCTAATACACAGTTGTTCTAGAAATGATTTTCTTCGTAAGTAAACTAAAAAATGCAAAGCAAGAGAAATAAATGCCAGCTTGGCAATGGACTAGGTTGTGTAATTGTATCTGTACCCCTACTTGGCTACACACATTTCCAGTCTGACTGCCTGGGAATAGTATAGATTTTCCACATATTTATAGGTTCACTGCACAGATAACTGAATTTAATGGAGCAGAGGTTGAAGAATAACAGAAAACGTTAAAACACAAAGTTACCTCTGGCACGGATTAGGGTCAAACTCATGATTTCTCTTAGTGGTCCTCGTGCAGGAGGTTTGAATAATAATAATATTTTTCTTTACTCATTTAGGACAGATGTTAAGCAAGCTAATATTGTATCCCCTTAACATAAAGCTTTGGAATAAAAATGTTCCAAAGTCACAATTTAAAAATGTTGGTACACAAAATAAATCAAATGTGAAAAATGAAAAGAAAATGGCAAGATAATAGTTGAAGTTTTAACAGAAAAACGTAGACTCATATATAATGCAAAAGATGGTATTTTAAAATTCTTTATTTAGAAGTATAGCTTATAAAAATAATTGGAGTGGTACATAAATAACAGATAAAATGGTGAAATAATGAAGTTTAAAAGTAAAATAGTGAAATAATGAAGTTTCAAAATAAATTTTACTGACACATATATTCTATATATTAATAAAAGTACAATTTTTATGGCTTAACAATTACATGAAGGGCAGTAAATTTGCTTCTAAATAATCCTCATGATTCTATTAGAAACACCACTACGTAAATGTAAATGGTGAAGCCTGTGTGTGAGAAAAACTCTCATTTATAAATGAGACCCCATTTTTTTTTAACTTGCCATTTAAACTGTTTTTTATTAATTTGCAATTACGTTTTGCTGTTGGTGAATGTTTGGCATTCATCTATTTGCAAATGAGTGTGTCTAAAAAAGATAATCCCAGTATATTTGTGTTTTTAAAATGACAGTGCATAGCATAGGGGCTCAGCAGCCACAAGGTCAATAACGATTTGGTAGGAAAGTTTTGTCATGAAATTCATGAGAAGGGGTCCTACTGAAATATTTAAACAGTGTTATTTAATTTGTTTGCAAATGTGCTTATTTTAACATGCTTAGCATAATTTGAGCAGTCCTTCTGGTAATCTATTTAAATTTGCAGCCTCCAATTTTATTAGCGACATGAGGCATTTCATTTCAGTATTTATATTAGCCACACAAAATGATTTTCTTTTTAATTTCTGGTTTTCTTGCAATTCTGTTCTCCCAGGTCTCCTTGATATACTTTAGTACCTTGATATGTCTAAGATAAAAGTGTATTATCCAATTAAGATTGACAATGCCCATAGAATACCTACCAACATTCTTTACTACGAATATAATGAAAATGTTCAGCTTATTATGCTAAGATAAAGAAAAAGACATTTACTAGGCACCTTATTTTAACTGACTAGTTCAACACAATAGTATTATCTTATGCAATGCTAACATGAATTTCCCCAAACATTTTGATTATTTAAAAAAGGAAGAAACATGTAGGTAGCGCAGTCTAGGGCCTGGTCTCTTCCCTTTTAGCAAACATGAATTGATGACAGATCAAGTTTGCAAGTCAGTGTGGTAAACTACCGTCGTGAACAGACGTCAGGGTATTTTATCAGCTTCCCTTGAGGTGGAGTGGCAACTATAGACCCAGCAAATTAGAATTACACTGAATTTCTTCAGATCTTAGTGAATTTATACCCTAAAAATAAAAGAAAGTTGCAACAGTGCAAAACTTCTGTGTATAACAAAATAAACATCATGGGCCTAGAATCAACCTTGGATAAATCTACACACTGCTTACCTGCTTTGATGGGCTGTATTAGAGCCCTGTCCTATCTGTCCTGGTACATTTATACGGATTTTTCCCACAGTGCACAAGAAGTGTTTTTGGTTTTTGTTTTTTTTTTTAATTTTCCTTTCTTATTCTCCAAAACAAGGAAAACATCATACTTATATGAGTCATAGAAAACGAAGAATTCATTTAAAAAAATGATTTTCTGTCTCAATGTTTTACTTTTTGAATGCTTTATTTTGGACATTTCCAAGTGCATGTAAAAATAATGACATAGGGCAGCACCTGTGGCTCAAGGAGTAGGGCAATGGCCCCATATGCTGAGGGTGGCAGGTTCAAGCCCAGCCCCAGCCAAAAACTGCCACGAAAAGAAAATAATAATAATAGTAATAATAATGTCATAGTATAATTACCCCCACACCTGTCCATTAGACAGCTCCAACAATTATGACTATTTTCTCAATCTTTATTTATTCCTACAACCAGTTTTTTTAACTTTTTATTTTGAAATAATTATAGGTTCACCATAAGTTGCAAATATATATATATATAAAAATTTATATATAAACATTTAACATAAATGAGATGAGAATTTATGTTCACACAAAAACGTGTATATGAATGGTTTCATAAAACATATATATATATGAGATTTTACGAGCCTTCCTTTCATCCTCCTACAATGGGTAGCACTTACATAATTATAGTAAACTATCAAAACCGTAAACTGACATTAGTGCAACCCACAGAGTGCTTTCAGATTCTACCAGTTTTACAAGCACTAGTGCGTGTGTGTACGTGTGTGTGAGAGAGAGTATGTGTGTGTGTTTATGTGCATTTGTGTGCATGAGTGTTATGTGCGTGTGTGTGTGATTGTGTGTGTGCGTTTGTGTGCATGAGTGTTATGTGTAGTGTGTGTGACAGTGT
>NW_003852429.1:15863376-15884363 GCF_000181295.1 Otolemur garnettii
GTGACAGTGTGTGCGTTTGTGTGCACGAGTCTTATGTGTAGTGTGTGTGACAGTGTGTGCGTTTGTGTGCACGAGTCTTATGTGTAGTGTGTGTGTGCGTTTGTGTGCACAAGTCTCATGTGTAATGTGTGTGACGGTGTGTGCGCACGTTTGTGTCATGTGTATTTTCTATGCAACTCTGACCATCACCACAATCTAGACACAGAACTGTTCTGTCCCCCTTGTCATACTTCTTTAAAGCTACCCTTGTTGCTTTCTCTGCAGTCCCTAATGCCCAGAAACCACTAATCTTTATAATTTGGTTATTCCCCTCTACAGTTTCATTATTTTATGAATTTCACACCAGTTGAATCACGGATTAGGTAAATGTGTGATACCAGCTTCTTTCACTCAGTATGACTGCCTTGGGGTCCATCAACCTGTTTCATGGATTCAGTAATTGGTTGCTTTTTATTGCTGCATCTTATTAACGTTACCACTTCCTTCCCTGCAGTCTGTTTAACCAAAGAACCTTTGGGTTGTTTCACTTTTGGCTAGCTAGTGAAACCATTCCTATCCAGGTTTTTGTGTGAACATAAATTCTCATCTCTTTGGGATAAATGTTTAAGATTGTAATTGCTGAGTCATATGGTAAGAGTGTATTTAGTTTGAAAAGAACCCACCCAAATATTTTCCACGATGTGACATTCTACATTCCTACCAGCCATATAAAAGTGATTGTTTCTCTGTATCCCTGCTAGCATTTAGTTTTATTATTATTTTTTCATTTTAACCATTCTGATAGGTGTGTACGTGGGTAGAGTTTAGTGATAAATCACTGTGGTGCTATTTGCACTCCCCAATGGTTATTGGTAATAAGATGAAAAGATTATTTTTAATAGGAATATTCCTGCTCAATGCACTTGTGATTTATTTTTAAATTTCTATTAGACTCTTTATCATAATGTTTTTACAAATATCTGCCACCTTTATATTTAGAACAGGCTGATTTTTATAGTTAAGGAAGTTCAGGTTTCTGTCTAGATCTATTTATTAGGATTTTATATTCCATTTCCTAAGCATTTTGTGCTTTCACATATTTCTGATTATAGTTCATGTTGGTGAAGAAAATGTGGAAACACCAAAGCTGAAGAAGGAATCATAAAAGGAAAAATAAAATCCACATGTCTGAAATCTCTTCCATAATAAACCCATACTTAAATTTATAGGTACATATTTTTACAAAATTAAAACTACATTCTATATTATATTTTGCTTACTGATTTTTAAAATCTACTACATTATAAACCATTATCTGTTTCTGCATTATCCTTATTTGAAATGGTTATTTTTACGGCAGCATGGACATCTTTGTGATATTGTTTACCTGTTCCTTACTGTCTAAGGTTCAAATGTTTTCCCGAGTGTTACATGTGCTTTATAGTAGTTACCCCCCCCCAACACTTTCCATTTCTTTATTTTGGTTTATTTGCAGGCTGAAATTTAGTAATGGAGAAATGGTACAGAGGATTAGTTGAATCCATGGGAAAATTTGTCACCTTCTATGTTGTTTGCAGTATGATACTATTTATGTCCTACAATAACAGAAAAAAATAAACCCAGACAACTGCTAAATAATTGTAGAATGAGTCAGTTGTATAAAATCCCTAAGGTATTAAAAAGTCTAGAATGTCTGATATAATCCTACGATTGATAAGAAACTAATAGATACATGTTTGACTCCATGAGAGTAAAGACAGAAGCTTCTTCCTCTCCTTGGACGCATGGCACTTGGCACAGTGCTTGACAAATAGTACATGAAAATAAATATTTCTTGGGTGAACAAATAAGGCACTGCATAGAGGTTTTGCATGTGAAAAAGTTTACGTGTCAGCCCTCACTGTGAGATGGCGGGTCCTCCTGTACTGCCTTCTCCTGGTTTCTGAACTGGTTAAGGCAGGCGGGCCAGCAGCTAAGTTACAAAGTATCAAAATTTTGCTCTTCAGTTTCCTTATTATTACTACTATTTTCATCAGCAAGACTTCTCAAGAATCTGGCCACTTGGAGTTGCTTTGGCCCGTCCCCTGGAGAACTCACTGAAACTGTACCATGTACAGGTCGTCCTCACTCTTATTTCCACCCCTCTCCCTCTGCAAAACTTAAACTGAGCCTGTAACTTTCTGCACTAACAGTAATAGTGAAATTAGCTTTGCTATTTCACCATTGTCACACTGTGACCGTGCACAACTTGCTTTCCTAGACACCATCCTGAGTTCGTCACATGTTTGATTTTACTCTCCTTTATGGCTTGCTCAGGGGCTGCCATTCTTCGCATTACACAGTGGGGAACTGGGACGCAGGGTAGAAGATAGTGACAAAGGATCTTTCATCCATGGGAAGGACCTGCATTGTGTCTACTGCCCTGCTTAACCCAAGGGGTGCCATCGGCAGTCAACTCTACGCACCTGCATTTGAACACAGACCTCCAGTGGTAAAGCTCAGTTATTAAATTCTTCTATGAGAGCCGCAGTGCCTGCATCACCAGGGCCCACCAATCTGTACAGCTACTGCAAAATTGCTGTGATCTCTACACTGGGCTTTGTCTAGGCTGCACCTTTTGAGGCATTTGTAGGCTCCAGATACGGCCAGAAAAATTTAAAATTTAAAAGGCTTCTTATCTAGCTCTTGGTTCTGGGGAAGTGATGGCGGCTTTTAAAAACACAGTGTGATTCTGAACCCCCTGCCTTTTGCCTGCATTCTTACAGTTCCCCTCGGCTTAAGTTTGCATCTTCCCTTATCCCTGTAGTGTTCATTAGCCCTATTGCCTGCCCTTAGTAGGGCTTTCTGCCATTTTTAGAGGTTCACATTCAACATGTGTCTTGTCCTGCATTGCACAGAACTGGCTCAAGCCAGCTGGCCTCAGGCTACGTCCCTGTCAACTTGTGCACAACCACAGTGTGACAATAATTGGAGCAAATTTAACAAAAAAAAAGGAAAGAAAGAAAAAGAAAAAGAAAAGAAAGAAAAAAAAATTCATGCAGATGCATTAAAGAAATAATTTAAATGTTCAACACTGCCTGTTTGTTTCCAGTACGTAACCTAAGGAGACAGTCCAGTGTTTTGGTCACAGAGGACAGAGGGAGTAGTTTTTGACATCCTGGTACCTTGAGCCATTTCTCTTTATCTTAGTGTAGAGTGGACCTTGTTCCTGGAAGTGGAAAAATATAATACTTCTTTAATATTTTCATGGAATTATTGGAAGGAATAATCTCTGAGATGGACCCTGTCCACATTGGTAGCCATATGCATGTCACACACTTTTACATTTTCTTTACATATTTTTTAAGCATTACTAATGCCTTTAATCATTTAAGAAACATATAATAAGCACTTAGTATCTGTTAAGACCTGTTTGGGGTGACGGGGCGTTTAGGACTCCATAATAGGCCCTCATTTGAGTATAGAAGTAGCCTGGGGATGGCTTTGAAAGGTCAGTATCTGAAAGTGGCCCAATAGACTTACATATTAAAGTTTCAAGGAAATACGATCTGAGCATGTCTTTAATCATGGCACATATGGGTACCACCTTTCTCAGTCTGACGTGATGTCCACTGATGGGGCTTTTCCTGGCTGCCCTTTGTCCTCCGAATGCTGCACACCTACTGGCAGAACAGAGCAGCACGGTCAGAACATCACACAGGCTGCCTTGGGAAGGATCTCGAGGATGTGCTGGGTGGACTGTGAAACTAAAGTAAGGACTGTTAGGAGAGTTCCTGATGGTCCAAACCAGGGAGGAAGCCTGACCTAGATTATTGACAATGGAAGTATAAAGACAGAAACATGAAAAGGGACAGGGTACAATTGCAAAGGGCGTATTTCCAGGGCAAGCTAGATAAAGGAATTAAAGTGAGGCATTTTCAGAGTTTTAAGCTAGAAGCCTGGTAAGATATAACAATGCTTTTTAAAAAAAAAAAAAAAAAAGTCCAGGAAGATAATGCATGAGCAGATTGGCAGAGGTAGGTAGAGAGAAATTTTATTTTGAATCTGTTGTGAAGATCTTGGGGGAACACTGAGGTTAAGGCATTAACCTGGCCCTGGAGCTTAGAAGAGAAATGGGTCTAGAAATGTAGGTTAGGGAACAAAGTTGTGTTAAATAATACTAGCCGGCTTTCACACAGCACTTAACATGTGTTAGACCCTATTCTCAGTCCCTTAAATATAGTAACCAATTTTATCATCACAATAACCTATGAAGTAGGTCTTATCAACTTTCCAAATTTACAGATAAAGAAACATAGAGACACATAGAAGTTGGGTGTCTTGCCTCGAATTCCACAGCTAGGGAGTGGGTAGAGCCCACGGTCTCCCATGAGCCTGTGCTCATACACTATGGGACGCCAGCCAATTTGGGCACTGGCAGTTTTCTTCAAGGAGGAGGTGAGAACAGAAAGATGACAATGGAGAGATAATACATATGGCAAAGAGAGTTTAACAGGGACAAAAATACTGGCGTCCTTGCACCATTTGTCCTCCCAGGAACCCGAGCTCATCTGCTCCCTCCCAGCCAGGGCCCTGTACAGGAGACAGACCTAAGTTGGCTCTAGGGTTGAGAACACCAGTGGTGGGGCTGCAGTGGGAAGATAAACCTTTAAACACGCCAGTACTTGAAGAACCAGGGAAAGCAGAAGGGATGAACGAGAGCCATCAGACAATTGAAAGTGGCCGTCACAGAGCCCTGGGGACTTCTACAGTGCTGAACACCATGGTGAGGGCTGAGAAACATCAAACACAGGTGTTGGGAGGAATCCGCCAGTGACCGCGGAGATGTGAAGAGAGCGGTTTCTGCAGTGCGATTCAGGGAGCCCAACTGCAAGGGGGTAAATTACAGAAGTCAGATGAGAAAAATGCAAGTGTTATGCTCAGACAGCTTCCGGGGTGGAAATGCTTAGCACACAGAAGCATGTTTAACTCAGGGAGAGGGGAACGAGGGACAGGAAGGCTGTAAGGCACAGGGCTTTTTCCGGATGCCACGCGGGTGAACTCGGCCTCTGCGGCCTGAACTGGTTTGAAACGGAGAAATGAAGCAGGCCGGGCATCGGGGAAGAACCCTATTTATTGCCAACCTCATTAGGCACCACTAATAGTTATAAACAGATAATTTGCAAGAAGACGAAAGGATCCAAATTCATGTTGCCAACACTAAATATTTAACTAATGGAAAATATAGGCTTTGAATTGGCTGTGAAAACCTCAAATGATGAGTTAAATTTTAAATACTTTGTGCCCTGGAGATGATGTTTCAATCCCTGATTTTGCCAGATGGGGTGTGAGTCACAGCACAGGAAATAACACTGGGTTTCGGATGATTTTGCTTACATAAAGGCTGTGGACCTGCGGAATCCTGTCGCCCCGGAGATGAAGTGAAACCCAGAGGGAGGCAATTAGAACGGCTGCCTTGCAAGGCTGAGCAGACCCCGACGCGGAATGGAAGTTGGGTCAGACGCTGCGGCAGGAAACCGGCCGGGGGTGCTGCCAGCGCCGCCGCGGGTGGACACACCTGTCCTTGTCAGCCCCGGACGCGGTGCCACGTCTGGGACCATCACGCGGAGCCTGCTAACCGTGCGGACTGTGGAACCGCAGGGACAGTGGGAGCTCGGGCATGGCCCCAGGCACGTCGGGCTTTCCCCGTCCTGTCTGCTACTGCACAGCTTCTCCTGAAGCGCTTTGCTAGATCAGATGAATGTAAAGCTTTACAATAACATGCTGGTGTGGTGACGTGGGGGCTACAGTTCTCAGAACACACAGCAGTTACCAACCACGAGTGGGTGAAATGGGGCGAGCTGGGTCTCTGAGCTGGGGTGCGGGTGGGGGGCACAGCTGAGCGCTCGCTGCAGCTTCCCCTCCCGCCACCCCGGCTCCGCGTCCTCTTCCACCCGCTGGTTTTGTCCCTTCTGCTGCACACTGAAAGGTCTCCCTTTTCCAGACAAAAATAGTTTCTGTTGACTTTATCTCCCTAGTTTTCTCATCAATTTATTTCTTAACTCTCAGGTTTTCTAATACACTGCACATCTCTCTGTCCAGTTTTTCACCATTTTTCTCTGTTTCCCCCTTTCTAAATAACATCGCTGACCCCACTGCTCAACTAGTACCATGGTGTCAAAGGTCAATAGCACCTTCTTGGCCAAACCCAGGGGACTGTTTTCTCTCTTATCTGGGGAATGCGAACCCCAGGGACAGAGTGCGTATTTCACAGGGCAGTTCGGCCCGTGTGCTGACTGCTATTTTGTCTGCCTCCGGTGTCATAACTCCCCCTCTCCTTGCTCTCTCCTCCAGTCTCTCATCTATCTGTCCCTGTCTCCCTCTGTTTTTCTATCTTGTTTTTATCCATATACCGTATTTCTTTGCACAGCAGCCTGCTCCTGCGCCCCTCCCCCCTGCCCTTTTCACTGTGACTCTTTCCTACCTCAGCTCTTCCTACTGCTCAGGACGGCTCTGTGTCTCCTTCCCATGCTCACCTCCTGTGCTAACAGGCAAATAACACTGGTTTTCAGATGCTTTTGCTCACATAAAGGATGTGGACCTTCAGAATCCTGTCGCCCTCTAGACGAAGTGAAAATCCAAAGGGAGGCTTTAGAATCCCTGCACCGGGGTCTGGCTGAATTGGTCTTACAGATGCATTTGTTTTGGCTTGGAGGATTTTTTTTTAAAAAATAGTGATGCACAGTTTTAAAATTGGGATGCTTTATGTTTCTCTTGAAAACACTTAAAGTCTGGAAATAGTGGGTCTAGGTTTCTACCTGACAACCAGCTGAGCAGGATCCTCTGGATGGAACGTGGTCCTCCCAATTACCTGGAGTCCCCGCCTACACGGAAGATCCCCACCAATCACCCTGGAGTCCCAGGTTACACGGAAGGCCCCACCAATCATCCTAGAGTCCCCACCTACAGGGAAGCTACCCACCAATCATACTGGAGTCCCTGCCTATATGGAAGCTCCCTACCAATCATCTGGGAGTCCCCACCTATATGGAAGCTCCCTACCAATCATCCTGGAGTCCCCACCTATATGGAAGCTCCCTACCAATCATCCTGGAGTCCCCGCCTATATGGAAGCTCCCTACCAATCATCCTGGAGTCCCTGCCTATATGGAAGCTCCCTGCCAATCATCTTGGAGTCCCTGCCTATATGGAAGCTCCCTACCAATCATCCTGGAGTCCCCACCTATATGGAAGCTCCCTACCAATCATCTTGGAGTCCCTGCCTATATGGAAGCTCCCTACCAATTATCCTGGAGTCCCTGTCTATATGGAAGCTCCCTACCAATCATACTGGAGTCCCTTCCTATATGGAAGCTCCCTCCCAATCGTCCAGGAGTCCCCACCTACATGGAAGCTCCCCACGAATCACCCTGGAGTCCATGCCTACATGGTAGCTCCCCACCAATCATACTGTTCCCACGCCTACACAGAAGCTCCCCACCAATCATCCTGGAGTCTCCACCTACACGGAAGCTCCCCACGAATTACCCTGGAGTCCACGCCTACACGGTAGCTCCTCACCAATCGTCCTAGAGTCCCCACCTACATGGAAGCTCCCCACCAATCACACTGGAGTCTCTGCCTACATGGAAGCTCCCAACCAATCATCCTAGAGTTCACACCTACATGGAAGCTCCCCACCAATCACCCTGGAGTCTCCACCTACATGGACGCTCCCCACCAATCATCCTGGAGTCTCCGCCTACACTGAAGCTCCCCACCAATCACCCTGGAGTCTCCGCCTACACTGAAGCTCCCCACCAATCATCCTAGAGTCCACACCTATATGGAAGCTCCCCACCAATCAGCCTGGAGTCTCTGCCTACACTGAAGCTCCCCACCAATCATCCTGGAGTCCACGCCTACACAGAAGCTTTACTCTTGGGTCCTACAGACCCTTTTCTAACTGCTGCTGCTACTGTTATTGTACTGTTGGCTAAGTGTTAACTTGTCATCCTCGGCCACATGATAGAGATGTATGGTTTATTAATAATATATTAGGTCTGGTTGGTGAAATTTTTTTTATTAAATTGAGTCTTTGAATAATCCATTGTTTTATTTTATTGAGCAATATACTATCTCTCTAGTTAAATTAAGTACTTAAATGTTTATGCTTACTAAGAATCATAAATAACGTGGCACTTCTAAAATGTGATATTTAAGCATAACTCTGCCTTTTTCAGAAAATAGACTTTATTATTAGAACAAGTTTACGTTCACAGCAAAATCAAGTGCGAAGTGCAGAGTTCCCACGTACTGTGTGCCCCATCTCCCCACACACGTGTGACCACCCCCACTGTGCACAGCCTGCTCCAGAGCAGCAGACTTCCCCTCACCACTGATGAACCCTGCTGCCTTGTCATTACCACTCAGAGTGCAGAGTTCCCATCGGGGGCTTTCTGGGTGCTGTGCACTCTGTGGGTTTTGACAAATCTTTCAGGTCACCTATCACCATTATATCATTCAGAATAGTTTCCCTACCCAAAAATCCTCTGTACTCTGCAGTCCATCCCTCCGTCCCATCTCTTTACTGTCTCCATAGTTTAGCCTTTTCCACAATATCACATAGTTGGAACCAGGTGTGCCTAGTCGGTAGACTTCACTGAATGATAGGCACGCAAGCTTCCCCATGTCTTTTCATGGCTTGAGATCTCATTTCTGTATAGGGAGGAATAACATTCCACAGACCGAATGTATCATAGTTTACTTAGATGATGACATCTACCCCCCCCACCCCAGAAGTCATTTCACACACTTCCAAGCTTTGGCAATTATGAATAAAGTTGCTATAAATGTTTGTTTACAGGTTTATTGTGGGCAAATTTGTCAAATCATTTGGGCAAATACTCAGGAGCAAAATTGCTGGATCATATCATTTTAATTTTTCATTGCTCCCTTTGGGACCACAGATTGGTTGACCAGCAGAGTCATGGGGCAGGGGAGCTACAGGGACTGCAGAGGCTGGGGGCAGTGTGGAGCTAGAGTTTGTGGAGTTGGGGCTTTCTCACACCAGACACTCCAGTGCCTACGTAATTCAGAGCTAGAATACAACCCATTTCCTGCTAACACACAGAGCATAAAAGCAAAAGCAATGGTGAACTTTCAGAACAAACTGCTGCCAAGATTTATGTGGTCCATGACATTCACCATTAATTTTTCAAAATTTATTTATTTGAATACTCTCCTGTCTAACAACTCAAAAAGTCATTGTGTGGGTCTAGTAAGAATCAACAATTAAATCATACCACATCGTATTGAAACTAGCTATTGGCTCATGTTGGCCTAATAAATTATTTAGGGATTTTAAAAAATATTTCCTGGATCTGTGTCAGATTTTAATACTTATTGTACAAATGGGGAAACCTTTTCCACCAGTTATGGTTTCATGGTGAAGTTTCATTTTCCATAATAATATATAATATCCTGCCAAACCTCTGACTTCCTTCTATGATCTGAGATTTCTTACTGGTTTTATTTTAGAAAAATGACAGAGAATTTTTCCTAGACTTTAGCTCCAGGAAGAGTCTATATGACAGCACAGAATCAATATATTCTCATGTTGAGATTTTCAAAAAAATGATAGCTGAAAGTACCATAAGCTCTAGGTCAGGAAGCATCTCCTATGAGCTGAAATTTGATATGTGACTTCTCACCTATAGTTCCTGTAAAAAGAAGGGTGAGATATGCTTCCCATCACCATGGAGAAATTGCATAAATTATCCCACTGGTATTAAGCTCTGGAGTTTAAAGGATAATATATTTATGGCATGTGTTGATATGAGATCACTGTCACTGTCAGAAGGAAGATGACATGCAGAAAACATTCTGAGATTTAGATAAAATCATTGGAAAGAGTGTTTTCTTACTTAGCTTTTCCATTAAAGTTGAATAAATGCTGTCTTAATGCTAGAGAAGTTTATATTCTAACAGTTTGTGGTATGGGTTAAAGCAAAACCTCTTCAGAAGGAATGAGGTATCAAAGATACCCAAAGAAAACTAACACTGAGAGAGATTCAAAGCGTTTGATCTAAATCTCTCAGTGAACTAAAGCTCAGAATGGGGAGGTGATTTTTCCACGGTCACTCTCCAACCACTGATGACCTAGAACAGAACCAGTGCTGTCACTAGACCTGGAGGCAAAATCAGGAGACTTTGAAATAACATTGACTGAGATTTTGAGACACTCAGGAGTAATACTGGTGTTGATCCAGTTCATGAGATATTTGGTTAAGTGAATTTATATCTAGAAACACTGTGCTGAGGCCTAAAATAAACAGCAAGCAGGAGAGAAGCAGGAAAGCCTTCTCCTCCCTGACTTGGAACACTTACTAAACAAAACCTTATGATTACGGAGAGTCTTTGAAGGACATTTAACATTTGATTTGCTGAACCGGTAACTATCGCTGCAGGCTAAGACGAATTAAAAGCATAACCATGTTTTCTGAAGTCAAGATCATTTATTTACTGCTCAAAACTAAATGACCAATTGAAGCTAAGAAGGAATGAAAACAAAACTCTTGAGTTCTTTTTTTTAATGTTTCTGCATGTGTTTTGGTAAGGAAAGCCTAACAAACAAACACTGTGTAAGTGTGATTCCAGAGTTTTATTTACTTACTTATTTTTGGCAATGCCTGCTTGCATTTATTTTTCTACTTGTGGAACTGTGAACAATGGTAGTGTTAGAAAATATTTTCCAATGCAAACGCAGCTGTTGTTTCCACCTTTCCTATTAATCCCTCTGTTGTTGATTCTTTTTTTTTTTTAATTGTTCAGACCGCATTGTTTAACTGACAAATACTCCGTGGCCTGCTCTTTGAGTAACCTCTTCTGCTCTGTGCCCTTGCTCTCTTTACGTCTTTGAAAACCAAAACAACTAGAAAAAAAAATTATACAGGAAAACAGTCTACATTTATTTCTCTGTTCATTTGTTCTTTGTTTCAACAAATATGACCTTAGGGTGATTTCTGGCTAGCCATAATATTAGGAAAACAAAGAGACCATAGATTCTATGTTGGTAAAACAGTTCAGCTTTGAAGGGAAACCAGAAAACCAGATAAATAAGTGACCAGGCTTCACACACAGAGCATAATGAGATTGTTAGAGCTCCCTTGACAGGAAAGATAAAAGACAGTTTATCCAACTGAGGGAAACAGGAAGGCTTCTAGCAGAGATCATGCCAGAGCTGGGACCTACCAACCACAGGTGCTTCCCACGGAAGGAACAGTGTGTCAGCCACAGGGAGACGTGGGCTGCCTGGGATTGGAAGTGCCGGAGGAGAAGTGCAGGGAGAACACACAGGAGTGACAGCTCAGAGGAGACAGGTGCAGGAGGGAGCAGGAATGCACGCCCTGACCTGACGCAGTCGGCCTCAGCTGGGCCACGGGAATGAATGACAGGGAAGGACAGAGAGGGGAGGAAGCATCACGCTAAGTTACACGGGAAGACGTCAAAGTTTGGAAAACACCCTTGAATTTCAACGTGTCTGGGCAAATAACAAAGGAAAACCAGTTTGACTGACCCACTCTTAAATGTTTATATAAGTAGTTTCTAAATGAGAGGCCAACAGTGCAAAAATATAACACAGAGTTAAATAAGAGCAAGCCTGGAATGAAATTTCAATTCAGGTATATGACAAGAGAGATTTTAATATAAAGACAGAGGTTAGTTAATACTTATTATTGGCCTAGTACATTGTTTTTGTGAATAGACTACTTTTTAGAGCAGTTTTTGATTTACAGAAAAATGAGCAGAAAGTGCAGATGGTTCCACATACCCTCGTTCCCCGCCCCGCACCTCCTGTCACTTCCCCCATTAGAATAACTTGTTTGAATGTGGTGCCTTTGTTATAATGATGACCTTGAATTTGACAATGACTTTTTAGATACACCAAAAATACAATTCAGGAAACAAAAAATTGTTAAGTTGGGCTTCACTAACATTAAAATCTTCTGCTTAGGGAAAAAACTATTAAAATAATAAAATGACAAACCACAGACTGAAACAAAGTATTAGTAGAACTCAAGAGTATTGTTAAAGGGCTAGCATCCAAAATATACAAGGAATTCATAAACCTCACCAAAAGAAAACAAAGAACCCAATTGTAATATGTCTTTTAAAGATCTGAATAAACACTTTACCAAGAAAGACATACAGATGAAAAATAAGCATAAGTTACTTTTAAAATAGGTCACTTCACATCCCAGAGCTAATAAAATTAAATATGATAAAAGTCTTTAAGGAGAAACATAAAAATAAATAAAAAGATCTGTTTTGTTAGGATGCATTGAGAAAAGCCTTTCTGAGCCCAAACATAAGGCACAACAAAGACAGATACATTTTGCGGCATAAAAATACATATTTTTCTCAGAGGTCATAGTAAAGTAGCACTGTGGTATTTTTATAGTACATTGCCCTTATTTCCCCTTATTTCCATGGGTAGAGCTCAAGAAATATTTGCATTGCGAGATTTCAAGACAGGAAAGCTATCTAGGCCCCTAAGCCAGTTATTTTCTGCCCAAGTAAAAGCCCCTTGCACATAAGAAACCCTTTCCAGGCCACTTTCCCCATTTTTCTGACATCCTTTCCATGCTTGAGAACTAAAGTCTTGCATTTTGGAACCAAACCAAATGTTTAATTAAAAAGTGAAATGAATATTCTTTTATATCTCACTTCTTTCATCTCCACCCCAAAGAGGCAAGAGTGGGAGGGTGACACGACAATAAATTAAAAGGCAAGAAGCCCAGACGTCTCTAGGGATTCACAACCTCCACATTTATCCCCGGGCGGCACAGCTGTGCGGCCCCCAAAACAAGGCTGCACACCCGGGTCCTGTAGATGGCAGCTCAGCAGCCAGGGTTACCAACTCTTTATATAACACCCAATTATTTTTCTAATCTAATACACATTTCAAAAACTCTGAGACTTGGCACCTTCCTCTAACGCTAGGAGCTACCAATCGACACTCGGGTATTATTCTGTGCTGGGAGTAGGTGTGCGCCATGCCCATGCGCTGACTTTTTCTACCAAGCCTTTTGTTCTATAAAAGATGTTTCTGGGCCTCAAATTCAATTTCTGCAAAAGGTACACAGAATTCTGTGGCTAAGCAAAGCACGGATCTGCTTGGCACCGAGCAAATTTCACCACACGTTTTGACCTGTTTTTGGCAAAGTAGTACATGTTGTAGGTCGAAAACTTTGCAGATGCTATAATTATATCCAGTAGAATATATAGTAATTGTGTAGACTGATGATAAAATGTTACTATAGACTTCTCTTCTTTCTCAACTCATATTTCTCAAGGCAAAATTATTCTTAAAAATAATGTTTCTTCTAAAGATTCTTTACAGTGTGTCAGATTTTGCCTGTAAATGTGAGCATGTCTCTGAGTAATGGCAGTATAATCTCATTATGGGTATTAGCAAGGAATACAGGACACTGAGGTTGTTTGCAATATAATCTTATTTTTGGAAAGTAAATTGACTAATACATGAGGAAACATCTTTTTGGGCTTCAATGTGTAACTTAAACCATTGTACTCTTAAAATATAGAGTATAAAATTAGAGCATATGCCCTGGATTTTTAACTGTCCATCTCAAAGATCAAAGTTTAGAGAATTACTTTGTCTACAACCTTTTAAAGTCTACAACACAAAATCCTGAAGGCTGAAGAAAGACCGACGCTACAGATTAAGCTCAAGGTATCATGTTTTTCATTAACATTTTTAAAAGTAGAAACAGTTTGTATCTCATTTTAAAAATTAAGTCTAATCAATTTTTAAAGGGATTTATTGTCTTCTTTATAGACAGGAAAAATAATTTTAAACTGGAATGGCCTTACTAATCAAAAATATTATTAATACAAATAGTCGGAATTGAGTGAACTCATGCTATGATTTACATAAACACTCACATCTAATGTCCCTTATGAACTAAATGATTATAAACACTATTAGACTCCTTAGTCAGTTGCAGAAAACAAATGTTAAGAAAGTGCTTTGGGAAACATTTCCTCCATCTACATTGAACTTCCAAAGTCTGTTCTGTATAAATTCTTCAAACACACCCACTGCCGTTAGGTAGAAAAAAGAAATACATCCTTTCCTTACATGCATATTTCATGTAAGGAATTTTTTTTTAAGTTTTCTGCAGTTTTTTTCCTTTTCTGTACCCATTTCAGTACTCTACAAGTTTTTTTTTTCAAGTGTTTACAATATTTAATGAAACGTGAGAAGATAAAGTTACAAAATTTTTAACTTTGAACAACCTTGGCAGAGAATATCATTTCATACATAGATAACTGTATGAATTATTAACTTAAAAGAGATAGTTTAGAATTAACTTTACCATTGGTGGTCCAAGCAAAATGTTAAAGAGATTAATTTTACAGTTTGTTAGGGAATGTGATATTTAAACAAAAATAGAATAATGGCAAGATCATTAAAGGTCATTTGTGCCCGATACAGAATTTATATCTGAGAAATATTAAAAACACCGAAGTAACCAAACAAAAGAAAGAAGTATATAAAAAAAAATAGGAAGTCAATATACTCTGATATAATATACTTAAACAATTGTTTGATGAAAGAAATTAAAATGGAATGCCTAGAACCTCAAGGGATCAATTCAAAACCTCATCTTAAGAAGGACTCTCCAGTCAACTGATAACATTTGCCCCGTTCTCTGCAAACCACTGGCCACCAGTATGTTGCAGACTTTCATAGAGCATCTTGAGCACAGGTAGTCTTCCCCAACTAGCTAGTGAAACAGAACTCCACCTGCATGCTGCTCTCCCAGGGGTATTGATATTCACAATATAAGTTACCCTTTTTAACCCTTTCCTTTTTGCTAAGTTCTTGTTGAATCTTAGAGAAAAGAAGACTTTAAAAATAATCTGGTATAAAGATAATAAATCATATATGCATTCCCTGCTTCTGCCTTTCCCACGGAGGACATGCCTCCTCCATGGAGTATTCTTTTCTATGAAGCATAGAATCTATCTCATAATTTTCAACAGATCATTTAAGGCAACCACTTCCAAACATTTGGTGCTCCAAAGAAAACTACCTGCTATATCTAGTCTACTCCAAATTTCCTTTTACTGTTAAGGAAACGGGGATCCAGAACTATTTGCAGATAGATTAAATATTCCATCTATAAAGTTGATATGGAGCTCCTCTTTGCTAGATATGTTAATCCACAAAAGCAGGAAAATTAACATATGCTAATGTAGTTTGCTCCCTATTTGTTTAGCACAGAGCTGCCTTTGAAAGGCTCCATTCTTCAGCCTTTCTATCTCTACATGTAAGTATCAGCACACTGATGCACTGGTCACTGAAACTGATATTCTCCATACAGACAAAATAAAGTTTCTGGCAATGCTGAGCAATTTGTTGGTGTCTTGAAAATCACAAGTCTAGTAAAACTGTGGCGGAGCCCAAACTGTCCAGTACTCTGCAAGTTTTTGAAGCATGAATGCTGCTTGTAAGACCCAAAGGAACATGAAACTGAACTGAGCAAAGAGGGAGACGCTGACTCTTTTCCCAGCCCCCCACTCACATCAAACACAGAGTTACTGAAGGGTAGTTGGTTACTCAATTCTTATCTTCAGATACCCACATGTTGAACAATCAGGGTTTCCTTGACTTTGCAAGTATCAGCTGTCACCCTTATCTTCCTAGTATTTTTAGGGGAGACTTCCCAGTGAGAGCCTGGACTCCGAGGTTCATATGCGATTCCTTAGCTAGTGACACTTTTTTGCTTCATGGCTGAGAGAATTAAGTACTGTCTGTAGGACTCCACTGGGAGAGGCCAATTGGAAACTTGGACCTGGTCTCTCCTGGACTTTACCCTCTTCAACTTTCCTTAGTTGATTTTAATTGTATCTTCTAACTGTCATAAACTATAACCACCAGTATAACTGCTTTTCTGAGTCCTGTGAATCCTTCTAGGAAATCATCAAACATGGGGGTGGTCTTGGGGACCTTGGCACACATGCATGTGCACAAGAGTGGGGAGAGACATAAAGAAGAAAGCTTTCTGCTTAGACAATCAGGGAAGGCACAGACAGGAAATGTGTCATCTGGGTCTTGTGGAGAAAAGGAAAGGGACACTCATTTCTGAATGTCTACTAATGCCAGGTAACTGTGGCCCATGTTCTTATAGGAATCATTGCATCCTTTGTTCAGAAGCATCCTTTGATGTAGGAATTATTATCTACCTCCATTTTGCTAATGAGAATGACACATGGATTAAAGGAATAGATCTGAGAGCCTGAGCTGTGTCTGTCTGCCTCCAAAGTTCACGTGTTTCCAACCCTAAGCGCCTGGAAGCATTACCTAATCTATGGAGGAAATCAGAGTTATCTGGGAAGAAGGCACAGAACACAGTGGGAGGACAGTATGTTTCAAGACTAAATTAGCATGAAGGTCAAATTGTGGACTTTATATGAGATACAGATGTATTGAAAAACTGAGATGCATGAAAGATAAAACAGATGGTCAAGTACCTTACGGTGTAATTGGGAATAGGATCCTGAGGATATGTGACAAAAGCCATGTTACAGAGGTTCAAATGGGGACAGGTGGCTGTGAAGAGCAGAGAGTACCCGAGATTAGAAACACTAAGTAACTCAGAAAAGAGAAGCATAGGTCACATTTACACCCGCCAGGGAAGCGAAAAGACAGTCCTCCCACCAGAAAACAGCAGTTCATGCCTCACATCCAACCAGAAGCTGCGCTTGCTAATGGGTATAATGATAAAGGCTTAGTCACTTGCCCCTGGGGAGCTCATAATCTCGGGGTAGAAACTGATACATGAACAAATCATTTCAATAATGGTTTCTTCCAAGAAAAGAGCCACGAACAGAGGGTTATAAACTTTGGAAAAAGAAACTACTGATTGGGTGTAAGAGAATAAGATCATCTTGCTAGATGCCAAGCCACATGCTTGATGCCAAAATTCACGTCCACAGTTAGACAGCTGGGTTAGATCCCCAGGTTAGATCCCCAGGTTAGATCCCCAGCTGAGATTTCCACTAGATTTCCTACTTACTAAGCGATGAGGAAACACCCTGAAAGTTAACAAAAACTAAAAATAACACTTTACAAGAAGCTCCGCCCCTCAAAAAAAGATAAGGACCACTTAGCTAAGTTCTATGAAAGTCTATTTTTTCTCCTATATAAAATAGAAATGCTTTTATTTAACAACTCACGTGAAAAACTATCTCACGGTGACATGCAAAAAGCACTCAATGAAAGTTGGCTGTTACTATTTTACCCACGAAAATAAACAAAATTTAAGTGAGAAAGACTTAACAGTGGAAGAGACGGTTCACATTTTAGAAGGAGGAAGCTCAAAGTCACAATGAGATGTCAAAAATAGGAGACAGGAAAAGTGTATCATACTGTAAGTTCTGAATTCTGAGAGTACTTTTATTGTAAATTTTTGTGTCGTGAGAAATTAGGCTATTGTTTAAATAACTACAATATGGATTTTTAGACAATTTTGTTGAGGTATGACCAAAATACAAAAAGTGGTATATATTCATGTATATAACTTGATGAAATTTTAAAAGAATGAAATCATTCAAAAATTATCCCAACTTCTATCTGTTCATTAAAAGGCGGCCTTTTATTTTTCACTGAGGACTGAGCCTACAGGTCACACTCTGCATTTTTTATAAATACATTTTGACATACAACCTTTTATTTTTAACATTTATTCTTTTAGTTAAAGCATACAAATCAGCATCAGATTTGTGAATTTTTAAAAAAAATTTCAAACTACTATCTTTAAAAAGATGTGAATCTTTTGTAAAGCTGCAGGAGTTTCCACATTAGATTTTTTGTAATATAAAGGGAAATACCCCATGACATCTTGGTTTATTAAATATTTCCTGGTTTTCTTGCTGGATTAAATATTTTCATGTTTTAAGATATACCATGAACCAAAAGGTATAATTATGCAGATGGCGTCTTTTTGCTGATTTTGCTCAGCACCCTTTATAATCCTCAACGTTTTCCAGTTTTTGCTTTGACCCTGTCTGCACCCTCCTCATCAAGCATTTGTTAACACACACCGGCCCACCTGCTCGGTCCTCGGTGCCCTGGAGGAACATCTATCACAGAAGATTCTGGTGAACAAAGCAGCTAGGGGGCGACCTATCAGCTCGCTGCTTGCACTGGCAGGTCTAATGGGCTGATATGTCCCTGACTGAGGAGCTCAGTTTCTTTTCACCAACCAGAACATGGAGTCATGGCTCGGAGCACAGTGGAGCACAGTAATTATGGCACCAGCCGGAGCACAGTGGTTACAGCGCCAGCCAGATACACCAAGGGTGGCAGGTTAGAACCCAGCCCGGGCCAGCTAAACTACTGCAACAACAACAACAAAAAATAGCCAGGCATTGTGGCAGTTGGAGCATTGGGGAGGGTCTTTATTTGTTGCCATAACAAAATACCCTAGAGCAGGTAATTGATAAACAAGAGAAATGAATCACACATGTTTCTGGAGTCAGGTTAGTCCAAGATTAAGGTATGAGTACGTTCTCTATCTGATGAGGGGCTGCTCCTCAGAGATGGCACGTCTAGCCGTGTCCTCACAAGGCAAAAGAGGATTAGGTACTGAGGGCATGAATGGCTGAGGGGGGATCAGGATTGTAGTAAATTCAAGATCCACTTAACTGTGGGACCCAGGAGCAACAAATCTGGGGGGATGGTTGCCAAGAGTCCCAGAATCAGGCTCTGGGTGCTTCCTGCATACAGGCAGGCCAGCACTTGTCTGGCCCTCATGATCTAGAGTATAAGAAAATCTCATGCAATCTTCAGATTTTTAGTTGTCTTGTCCATTCAACTTTGGGCAGATGCAGAGGAGGAGAGGGTTTATTTGATGGTCCAGAGGCACATTCCTTGAGATGGGGAAAAAAAAAAGTTGGATTGATCTGGAAGGAAGCTTTGAGTTATAAAAATCTTTTTGTATTATAGGGTTTGGGGAGGGCGGGGCTTCTTGTAAAGTATATTTTTAGTTTTTGTTAACTTTCAGGGTGTTTTCTCAGTTTCCCTCCCTGTTTGGGGTGATGCTGTGGAAATCTGCTACTTTCCAATTGCTCCATCCACCACCCCAAGGTTTTCATCTCCTCCTGTTCCTCCCCTGTGGCAGGAAACTGACAGCTGCGGGCAATTCCGTGGGGATCCGACTCCCCCGTCACAACTACACTTGGGAGCTTTGACTACTTTAAACCTTCTTAGAGTTTTTTCATTATTCTTTTTGTCTATTATTTCAATACATTCTTTCACATGTGTATGAACCCCAAACATATTCTGTAATACATGTTGTGGGTCATTTGAATTTTCAGAGCAGGTCATGTTAATGCACAAATAAGTGAATCCTGGTGACATTTCTATTACAAGTGGAAATGATAAATAATAATTTAAAATCTGTACAATTTTGGCACCTGGCACAGATAAGTACTTTCCTTACAAAGACATTAGGGTTAAAAACATTTTACCTTAATTTCCTGGATTTAAATTAACTTTAGTTTCAAGGTTCAAAAATAGTTCTCTAGAGGAACTATTATTTCTCCATATTCCTCTGTCTCTATGTAAAATGTATGAAGTCTCAGGACCTACCAACCCATGGCTAGCAGCATGTTCAGCCATACTTTGGTTCTTAAATGGTGTTATAAAATCAAGCTATTTAAATCCGTAATAAAAATTTCATTACCTTCTCCTAATTCTTGTGGCATAATTTTTTATGATTAATAAAGAACAAATTAAGACATATATTTTATTAATATTGCATTTAGTAGGGAAAATAGCTATATGAGAGCAAATAAGATATTTTTTCAGTCAAATATGTTAAACCATCAGTAAAATTCCTATACCATTTAGCAATCAATATTCTAGAACTATTAAAATCAGTAACCGTCTGGCTAAGAAAAGTCAGATGACTCTTCCTCACCTCTGCCTTCTGCCACGGAAATGCCCTTGATTAATGCAAATAAGAAACAAATTGATGATGTGTTTTACAATTCAAAGAAGAAAGCTGTAAACATTCTGGTGAACTGCAATGATTTTTGTTTTAATTTAATCCAACTCATTAAAATTTACTCATAATTAACTGAGGGAAAATGGAGGCGTCTATGCCCAAAAGTTTGGTTCTCTTCATATCTATTCACAGGTACACAGACACAGGACCATGTCTCCCCTCTCATAACCTTAATAGCTGGAGAAGAGAAACACAGCACGCTTAATTGGTACACAGAATGAAATTAATACGGACAATGTGCTGCTGTAAATCTTTACAGCCACACATATCCTCTGTGACACTGGTTAAGAGTGGTTAATCCACTTAAAATTATGTGCCTGCCTCCTCCTTTTAAAACTACTCATTATAAACAAGAAAGAGAATAAAATGAAATTAGTTGTAAATAAATTTCTATTTTCAGCAATAGAGCTGACCATATAAAATTTTAAAACTCCAGGTACAAAACATGTAAGAGTTTCTAATTAAAATAAACCTACTGACCTTATGGAAGAGTAAGGGAAGACTCAGCTATGCAAGTGCACAATTCACATAACAGGCGGTTTTAAGACCGAGAATAGGAGCTTCTGGTCACCTGGTTGTGTTGGTGGATGGCTGTGGTATCAAGAAAGTGGCCGCAGACCTGACCCTGAACATGCTCCCCCCGCCCCCCATGCTGCGTGTGTCTTGGCCCTGCACATGCCCCCCGTGCTGCCTGTGTCCTGTCCCTGCACATGCCCCCCGTGCTGCCTGTGTCCTGTCCCTGCACATGCCCCCCATGCTGTGTGTGTCCTGGCCTGCACATGCCCCCGTGCTGTGTGTGTCCTGGCCCTGCACATGCCCCCCGTGCTGCATCTGTCCTGGCCCTGCACATGCCCCCCGTGCTGCGTGTGTCCTGGCCCTGCACATGCCCCCCGTGCTGCCTGTGTCCTGGCCCTGCACATGCCCCCC
>NW_003852429.1:15884653-15900959 GCF_000181295.1 Otolemur garnettii
TGTGTCCTGGCCTGCACATGCCCCCCGTGCTGCGTGTGTCCTGGCCTGCACATGCCCCCCGTGCTGCATGTTTCCTGGCCTGCCCTCTGGGGTGTGAAGAGCCAGGGCGTCCTCTCCCCTCAGCTTTCTCTGGGGACACATCTAGGTCTCTCACCACCCTCACAAGAGATTGTTATCACATGTTCTGTCAAGCCGGGCTCCTCTGGACACACCTGAGATTCAAGGAGGACCCTCAAAACCTAACGAAATACTTTTAATATAACCCAAACACAAAATAGAAAGTTAAATATATTCCACAGTCTGACCTAGAAACTATACTTTTAAGATTTTTGTTGGGTTTTAGATACTACCACACACACTTTGAAATCAGTTGGACTCTTAGGTCTCCCAGCCACCAGTTGGTGCCAAGTCTGACCTTTCCCATACTGGTACTGGGTCCATTTCCCAGGAATAACGATTACCCAAAGTACACAGCACTATTAAGGGGGGAATGTAATGATGTCTTCAATGAAATACTAAAGCAGTCCAGAAAAAAATACGCACACATAGAATGAGAGAGAGAGGAGGAGGCTGGGAAGGCGGCATGCTGCTGAAAGTTGACACATCTGCTTGAAGAACTGGAGGGGTTCACTGTGCTATTCAATTAACTTAACCTGGAGCTTGAGATTTTTCACAATAAACAGTTGAGAACAATATATTGAATGGGGATGGGAAGGGCTATCTAAATATAAAATAAATATATTTGGAGACAGTGCCATAGACGCCGCTGTTGTTAATATAATGTACGTACTTTCTAAATTTTGTTATTGAGGTAAAATATACATATGTCATTTACTATCTTTATCATGTTTAAGTAAGGTATATATTTTTGAAAGCAAATGAATACTTTTAAAGACTTGGAAGTTTCTAGCATATTCTACAAGATGTTATTAGACAGCTATGATTCATACACCTTTCCTCCTTAAGAGCCCATAGCATCACACCAGAGAGAAAGCTCCCTGGTCTCTCAATGAGGTTATCATGTCTTCCTGAAACACAAATGACGACATGTAATGTGCTGAGTGTCATGTGGACAATAGGCCATAACATTTGAACCTGATACCACCTAGGAAAAGGGAACAAGGTGTTCTCCTTGAACAGGACAGGGAGTCCAATTTGAGAGGAGGCCAGAAGAGCTGAAATGTGAAAGGGAAGTAAGACTTGGGACCCATCATCCAAAGGTCGCCACTCGAATGGTACAGTATATTAAGTCAGCTCTCACTCATTAAACCAACGCAGAAAAGACTGTTCTCTGTGGTTCTGCATGGAATTTTGTTTTCATACATAGGATTTTAATCACTATGAAGTGATCAAGTGCCTGATAATTTTCAAATTCTTGGCAATGGGTTCGTTGGAGATTTCGTAGGGTGGTAAGAATTTACATTACAAATTAAGGCTTTAAAGATTCTTCCAGAGAGCCAAGGAATGAACTAATGAGAATAAGTGTAATTACAACCTAATTTTATTTTAAAATCTGCTAAAGAAATTCTTGGGGGACTTATTGTCTCTTTCACTCAAATAAAATGGACACAATTAGATCAGAATGTAATAGAGTTTGAGGGAAAACAATTACTTCCTGAGAGAAGCTCTTTATCAAGAGCTGTTCAGGCAACACCAAGTGGGAACAGAAGTCAGAGAAACAGTCCATGCTGCCCTCACCCACTGCCCAAGTCGTTTCCCCTGCTCTTTAACAGACAAAGGAGGTATAAATAGTAGGAAGAATGAAAAGTGTAACAGCCTGTAAATCAGGGCCAGAATGCTGAGGACTGGGAAGAGGAGGTTCAAAGTCTGAGGCATTTACATTGGGTGGAAATTTATCAGTGCTCAGTTGACACATTCCGTTTGTGGAAATACAGATATTGGGAGAATGTAGCATTTTAGAGTTCATACAATTGCCTTTGGGAGTGGCACTTTTGAGTCATAAAGAATTTCACCCACACAAATTACCTGTCTCATCTCAACTACTCATTAAAGAGGGTGATTGTAAAATAAAATATTACAAAGGAGAATGCTATGGGGTATAAAAAGCCACTACACACCGGTTTAGAACTTCTAATTTCTCTCACCAAGTGTCTTCCTATATCATTAACCATCTGAGTGTATTTTTTTCTCATGCATAACATGCAAGAGGATATTAAATTAGATTAATAGTTATTTTGGTTAAAAATATATATAATCATGCCTTTAAAAACAACCGTATTATTAAGTGAATCTAATTATTTTAATATGTTGTAAGCAAATTATCCATTCTAATGGTAAGAATTCTAAAGTATTACTTTGATATCTGACCAGTCTTGAATCATCCAAACCACAGCAAGCTGTCTTACAGAGGTGAGTAAAGTTCAAATAATTTCTGGCCATTTTATTAATTCCACTTGAAACATGTGGAGTTGGGGATTTTTGCATTCAATATAATCAGGTTATGATTATAGATTTATACTGGAGTCCTTAATGGACTCACCTAGTAGAAATTCTCTGGCAACAGAGGCAACCACAGAGACCCTCTGCTGGGTCAATTAATACAAGTGTTCCTCTAATGAGCCGAGAGGTATTTAGAAGCTCAGGGATCAATTACTTCGTAAGTCAACAAACAATTTAGGAAGGTAACTAGACCATTTAAATGGACAGTAATTCCATTTAGAATACTAATCATATGAATGTAATCTGAAAATATAGTTTCATGCAATACTTGAAACTCCCCTAAAGGCATTTGCATTCAGGGAAACTGAGTCAAGAAAAAATTACTCATGAAATAAAAACATTGTCTTCAATTTCTACTCTAAAAATTAAAAAGTGTGGATAGTTGAATGTTCGATAATTACTGTGAACTAAGATCTCAAGACATCCCATAGTTTAACTACCAGGACCAAGAATTAAAGCCTTCTACATCAACACGACTTTACTTTTTGTTCCAGCAAGCATTTGCTCAGAAAGGTAAGACTGTAAGCTCATAAATAACTTTGTGATTTGCTTCAGGAAATTTCTCCCAAATCAACAGACTACTCAAACCCTTCTCCACCCAGAAATTGCTCTTTTATGAATCAGATATTTATCAACACTTGCTTCAGGATTTTTAACCTCTCGGGGTCGACCTGTTCTAAACTGCAGAAGCCTGGGCTTGGCCCAAACTTGCTCAGATTCCCTCCTGCAAAGATTCATCTTAAATCACTAGAGTCCAGCTGTAGAAGCTTACAGAGGACATTCCATCCCCTGAAGACGTGGCCATGCATCTCCCACAGTGGGAGCAATGAGAAGAGCTTTGCTTTATCAACGGGTTATTTTACGTGACTGACCAAGACAGCCGCACTGTTCTCCTCACCGTGACTATTCCTGACTGTAGGCGCCTGGCCTTCTTGTTTTGTTTTAGGTGAATTTTTTAGAAAACTTGTAATCAAACATTTTCCTCTGTCTGTTGAAGATGTTCTGTCTTTCCCCAGGATGTTGCCTATTCTACAACCCAGGACACGGAGCCATCCCTCTGACTCGTCAAGGAAAACAAGACCTCTATCTCCCAGTCCCAAGAGGAGGGCAGATGCCTGATTTCATCATCTTGCTTCCTGTCATGGCAAGTTTTCTTTCTTTTAGAAAAGAACAATTAACAGACCCAGAGCCTCCCATCCTGACCCTACATGCAGCTCTTAAGGCCCCTCTTCTTTCTGTTTCAGCACAGTGAGCTGCTCGGGGGAGCTGCTTGCTCCCTTTTGCAGGAGCCTCAAATAAAGTCACGTTTCCTGATTAATTTTGGTGCAATTTTTGCTTTGTTATAATTTTTCACGGAGTAAGCAGTCAACACTCACTTTCTCACATAATAAAGGGACAGTGGGACCACACCTATGGTTCATTTTACAAGGGTACATGTCACATCTACTAAGTGTAGAGTATAAATGTCTGAACACAATAATAAAGAAAGTGCGGTGAAGGCTATGTTAACCAGTTTGTTGTAAGTATTTCAAATTGTATATAAAATCAAAGCATTGGATCCATAAATGCATTCATGGGCACATCTATGATTTAATAAAACCAAAGAAAGAAATGGACATTTTTGTTGTACATAAACATTATTAGCAAAACTCAAACACACTTACCATAACGAATGTTGAGATTCCTGTCTATGATTTTTATTCCCAGCTGGATCTTATCTTTTTCTTAGGTAATTCAACATAATCTAATTATACAATCTGATTAGCAAATATTTAACAATGATTCAAACACAAATACTTCAAAAATTATTTCTAAATGAAATATAATGTATCAAACAAGATAAAGACGTTCTATGTGAACTATAAGCAATAATACATATTTGCTATTGATTTTTATTATTTGTTGAACATTATATAAGCACCACTGTTCTTTGTATTAATTATTAAATATTCACAAAACACTAAAAGGTTGGTGAAATTACTATTTTAATAATACAAGTTTTAAAAACAAGTACAAAAACAAAAACCAAGAGGACACAGAACTTACCCGAGGTCACATAAAAGTCTAAAAAAGAACATTCGGTTTTTCAATTGGTTTACACCACTATGCTGTTCTTATTCTCTTTTTGATGGTTAAGTACTTTTTTATGTTTATTTATCTTTACTATTTTCCCTTTACTTAACTAGAGGGAATTAAAGGAACTCAGGAACTCAGTATTTTTTTTTCACTAAAACTTTAAATTTGTATTACTTCATCACCAAAATTGCCATTATTTTATAACTATATCATACAGTGGTATTAAAGTATTTAAACATACATATTTAAGAAATATACAACATGTTTAGAAAGAAATGTGCTTCTTCCACATCCAAAAATACAACATTTTTTTTTTTTTTACTTTTTAAGAAAGTGACAGTTTAGTATCTTGAAAGTTTCACTATGCAGAGCAATTGATGGGTCAAGGAATTAAAAATTCTTTATATCAAAGTCACTGTTGAGTTCAAATGATTCCTGAATGCCAGGGGAATGACTTACACCTTCAGGGCTAGCCTTCCTGAGAAGGTGCGATTCAAGTCAGTCCATTAAACCAGGTGAGAATGAGCCGGCCCATCCCTGAGCACTGTTCTCTCTCCCTGCCCAGACCCTTGTGTACATCCAGCACCCTGGATATTTGGAACCTCAGCACTGCAACATCCTCCAGACATCCAATGTATAATCTGCTGCGGAGAATTTAAAAACTCCTGGCAACGTAGCTATCAGCCTCTTCTGACAACTTTGCTTCCCGTTTCTCTCTTATATTAATGTTACAGTCACATTATAGAATACCAATATTATAGGCATCTCCTATATTTTGAAATATTTTCCTTACTTTCACACACCTGTCACAGGAAGCTAATCCTCATTCTGCTTTCTTCTTCCATGACAACTTATTATAGAGACATTTGTCAAGGGCACATATTCTGTACGCATCCACTCTCCTAATCAGGACTTTTTTCTGATGATAAGAAGTATTAAACATTTAATTTCTAAACTGAATACTAGATGGGATTTTAAGTGCGATCTATTTAAAAAAACATTTGAAAGAGGAGGAGCTAATGCCTCCTCTCTGATCATATGTGGCATTAATTAGCTCTGTGACTTTGACGGCAGACATTATGCTCCTAGGTTTTAGCCCTCTGTAAAATGATATTTGGGACATGTGGAATGTGACAGACATAAATTAGAAACACTTGCCTACACACGAAGGTTTACAGCAGCACAATTTACAATAACAAAGACATGGAAACAATCCATCCCAGGGCCCCCCAGTAGGTGAATGGATTATTCATGTGGTGTGTCAACACTGTGGAGTAGTACTCAGCCATAAGGGGAGATGGCGACCTAGTGTCTTTTGTGATAACCTGGATGGATCTGGAGACCATTCTTCCAAGTGAAACATCACAGGAAGGAGAAGCAAACACATGTAATTTAATATCACGTTGCATCTGATTGATCAACACTTAAGTCCACATATGGAAGTCAATTTCAATGAAAATCAAGCTGGGAGAGGGGGTGGAGAGTGGGTAGATTCCCCCCTGTTGGGTATGGTTCATACTGTCTGGGGGAGGGCATCCTCATAACCTCAATCCAGTTGCAAAAAAACCAAAGTATGTATAATGCAATGGTACATCTCAAAACTATAAGAATAGAGTATAAATGTCTTACCACAACAAATAAGTAAGCGAGGAGATGCTTTTGTTAATCAGTTAGATGTAAGCATTCCACATTGTATATCAAATCAGCACACTGTATACCATAAATGCATTAATGTACATAGTTATGATTTAATAAAGAATAAAAATTGGGTACCTCCTAATATTCTGAAATTAAAAAGAAAAAAGATGTATACACATTTTAGGGGGAAAAAACTTGCTGGTAACTCTTTTTAAGATGAAGTGTATTATTTTTAAAGAATTCAGGAAGAAATTAATTTTTTCAGAAGGAATGTGTCTTGTTTTTGAAAATCACACAGTTATTTCTAACCAATTCCTCTTTTTTCCTCTCTCCAATTTTTACCATCGTGAAAAGTGGGTGCAATGCCAAGAATGAGATTGGCACACAAGAAGATAGGTCATTTAAGTAATTTCTGGCTTAAAGTAGGGAAGAGAAAAAAATACTGGTTTCAAAGGCTCCAATCTCCAAAGAGAACCTAAAATACTCATTAGTGGAAGGAATTACTTTACTCATTAACCCAGAGGCAAAAACTTTAAAGCCAAACTGGGTTATGAGAAGACAACATTTGTGAGCACTATTCCGGCTAATGTGAAACCCATTTTATAGATAACACTGAGCCACAGTAAGGTTCAGTGAATGGACCAAGAACACTCAGCTAACGTGTGGAGTTGCTGATGTTTGAGGCTGGGCATACCAGCTCCAGAGACCCTGGTTTATACCAATACTGATACTGCCTTTCTGGTGGCTAGGTGTATTTATTAGCTAAATCATCCATTTCTAAGTAATTCATTATCTCAGTCATCACAGCATACGTGTCTTGTCATATTTTGACTCAGATTTGTTCTTCAGTAAAATTTCAGATTGCTAAATATCATGGATCTACGAGGTCTCTCATGAGCACTTAAATCTGTTTATACTAAAAGGCTGCTATATTTTGTTTTTATTCTGGGCTAAAACAAATTGTTGTAGAACATATACGGAAATTATATGAAATAAAATCTAAAGCTCTAATGAAACAATACATATTTGCTAAAAACACTAAATCTCTCATTTTAAACAAAAATACTGATGAAGACTTTCTCATATCTAGTGGTTAATATTTCTACTAATTCTATTATATTCTTGGAAGTATTCCAAAATAAAATGTATTAGGTAGAAAAAAAAGGCTTGACCATTGGATACTGGAATAAACTGAGGATGTTACCTTCAGAGATAAGTATGTTAGTCCTTTTGACCAAAGAGGTTCTGATGTGGCATATGCTTTTTGAAACTGAAGGTTTTCTCTTTTATGAAGTACTTTTGAATGGATATGACAAACATATTACCACTGGATTGACTGCTAAGAGTTTGATTAGGGCAGTTAGAGAGAAATTTCAGTATAATGACATTGAGATGACAAGAAAGCTGCTGGCAGATTTGGGACCATGAAACTTCTCCCTAAGACTGAAAATCCCCCGTCCCTGAAATTCATAATAAATGAGACCCCATCTTGAGATGGTGTGCCAAAAACAAAGCTTGATCACAGGGTTTATCTCAACCAAGGTCATCTAAAATCCTCTTCTACAGCCCTCTCACACTATAACAGGAAAAAAAACTAATGATATTTTCTTTCCTAGTAAATATGTTATTCTATAAAAACAATTGTACCAAACTAATAAGTATTTATGTTACACTCTCCAAAGCACATAAATGAATATACTGAGTTTGATGTTAAAGTTGATTTTGTAATTTGACTACAAATTAGCCATTAAACACCTATGATATGAACGGTATGGTTCCTGGAGGACAAAGGGTGAATCAGACACTGGGACTTTGGCCTTGGGGCCTCTGGTGAAGCAACCCAAGGGGGGGGTGGATGGGTGAGGGGTGATGGGCTACAAGGACAGACCTAGGGCCTCTAACGAACAGCACACACAATGCTTCTCCACAAAGGTGATATTTGAAGTGCCCAGAAGACAGGAAACTTTGAAAGAAGCCTTCTGCTCCATTTATATCATGCCGTTTCCATGTTCGTGCTGTATCAAGCCGTAGAAATGCCATGAACTTCAGTGGAAATAGAGAAAGCTGAGTAGGTCCCAAGGGAAATGTTCTATTACCGTTATTTCTGCCATCTGCATGCAATCAATTAGCTTAGTGTGATGATTAACTCTATCAGTTTGGCTACGCCATAGTGCCCAGATATTTGCTCAAACATCAGTCTATTGTCGCTGTGTAAGTAGCTTTTAGATGAGGTTAACATTTACGTCATAGTGCTTGGGCAAAGCAGATTACCCCTCCATGACGTGAGTGGGTCTCATCCAATCACTTTAAGGCCTTAAGAGAAAAAACTGAGCTCTCCTGAGAGGGAGGGATTCTGCCTCCAGTCTGCCTCCGGACTGGGGCTGCAAGGTCACCTCTTCCCTGAGCTCCAGCCTGCCTACGGGCCTGTCCTGATTTGTCCTGTGGGTTACGGACTTGCCGGCCTCCAAAATACCTTGAGTCAATTTGTACAATAACTCCGTCTTTCTAGTAGGAATACGCATGCTCTGCTCCTGGGCTGACCTCTGGAGAACCCTGACTGATAGATACACTCAGGGGCCTCACTGAAGATGTTCCTCCTCAGTGAAACCCTCTTCTACACCACCCTCCATGTGTGCCCGGCAAGAGAGGACAGTGTGAGAGCACAGTGACAAGCAGAGAGACAAAGAAACGACATCAAGCACCATGGTAATGACTGGGAAGCCACACTGTGTGGAAAGGTGGCTTTCAAGCTGTATAATTAATAAAGAGATATATTAAATTAATTGTCAGCAGGATCCTGGGAAGTGGCCTTGAATAGTTGTCCTGGGAAAACAGAGATGCATTGTGGCCCAGCTCAGCAAGGACAAAGGACAGAGGTCACACAGGGAAGAGAGAGTGTGTTGCTTTGACAGTCAATTTGAATAAAGTAAACCCAGTCCCCAAACTGTCCCCTCGCCATGCTGGCAAACCTCACCATGAATAATAAATTAGGAATGTAAATTGCAAGCTCCTCTCTCCCCTTCCCAATTAGCACTCTGTCATCCTCCTGGCCTCAGCCCCGGGCAACTGTTCCAGAGAGGCTTTTCCCACTTCGTGCCAAAAATAACCTTTTCTGAACCCTGCAGTCTTGGTTGTACTAATGGATGTTAGAGTTCTACGTTTGTTGGTAGGATTATCTGATTGACGTCACTTTCCAAACAGCACAGGAGCCCCCACATAGACAAATCCTGTGCTGATCATGTCTGTGTGTATCAACCTCGTGTCAGGCCTGTGTGTAGCAGGACCTCAGTGCCCATCAGTTCTATAAACATGCCAACGTAGTCTAACCAGCACGATGGGTGCGTTAAGTTAACTGACATAAAGTACATAGGCATCTCATTCAAGTTCCAAATTCCTTAATTCTAAGACAACTTTATTCCTCATAATATTTCTGAAATCTGGAAGTGTTATAAAACTGATGGCATGCCATACTTAATTACATTTTTCCTTCGTAGCCTTGAAATTGCTGGCATAATAGAGTTGATAAAATATGAGGCTCTTTGGTTGTCACTGAGTCAATATCCATATGTAAAATATAGAAATCAGATCTATTAAAATCAATCTGTAAAGGGTAGCTTTTTATCTACACACAGACATGTAGGTCGTCTGAGGAAGAAACCAGCAGATGAAATAGACGTCAGACTATTGTAGCATAGAAATGATTTTTCAAACTATACAAATTTGGTTCAAAGATATTGAACCATTGATTATTACACTAGAGGACAATAAAATTTACACAGAAAGGAATTGGTGCCACAACCTGGAACATACCCTTTAAACTCTTATACTTGTGACATAACTACACTATAGTATTCAAACTAAAATTTTAAAGATCAGCAATACTATAGATTCCAATGCTACATAATATGATAGTTGAAAATGCTTTTTGGGTTAAAAGCAAGCTATTTTAAAACAAATACATATTCATATACTATATAAATCTTGTAAGATTCTTATAAAAATTCTAAGAAACAGGTAGTACTTATACCTATTCACAGTCTTAAAGTAAGTAAATGGAAAAGTCAGCATTAAATGCGAATTTCCTAAATTTAAAATTTTGCTCTTTATCTATCAAACTGCCGTAACACAGTAGAAAAAGCCAAAAAAGACTGAAAAATTCATCATTCGCTCTATCTTGTCAACAGTAGGAAGGTTAATTGAAACGAAGAAAACTGTGTCCAATATTTTTATATATTACATTAATTTTAGGAAAAAGTGAGTTATCTATTTGTCCTGCGTATGATACATTCAACATAGAATTGAATGCATTTTGTGTCCGTACGTGACTCTTTTGCTTTATAAACACTTTCTGGCAAATTACTTTAGGGAATGGTCATATTTTCAATCACAAGAACATACTGGATGACTGAAACTGAAATTAGTCCTTCATGTTTTGAAATCCCCATCAGACCTCGACAAGGAGAAGCAGCTCGGTGGCCGAAGGCCGCGGGCTCTGGAGTGGGAGGGCCTTTCTGCTTGTTTCCTTTCTTCCTTTCAGGCCAAATGAAAACAGTCAAGACTACAGCAGGGCTTTTCACTACCCAGTTCTGGACTCCCAGTGCCATCTATACATATGTGTTCAAAGAATAACTATATGAAAAAATGTCCCCAACCGCCGGCAGCCTTCATTAACATCCTGCCTGCAATACAGTTCACGTGGCAGGGCAGGAACGGGGAAAGGTAAGGAGAGGAGGAATGCAGACGATCTTCTGACGTTTGAACCACAGAACGTGGCTGAACGGCAGAACAACAACGTTCCTGAAAACAGCTGCTTTATGGGCAGCAGAAAGCGAGGTTTATTGCCTGAAGCAGAGCTCCAAGAACCCCCGAGCGGGAAAAGTCTGCAGAGAGACTGGACTGTAGTAATCCACCTTTAGCTGCAGCTTAGTAATGGAGAGATGGCTCCAGGAGAATATTTCTCTTCAGGGTATTTCCAGTGATCAAAGTAGTTGACCAGTGGAACTTGATGGGATATGAAATCTGCTTATGTTTTTGTCCTCCCAGAACACACGAGCCTCTTATGTGCTAGTTAGCTCACACAGAGCTTGAAAAAGAAACCATTTTTCAGCAAATTTTCTGTACAGCTATGCTCCGAGTGTTCTGAAGCAGACCTGCCTGCAATTGTCCCCCTGGCAGTAAGGCGGCTCCACCAGCGGCTGTGTGCCCGGCTCCTTCTGGAGATGAAGACAGTGCACCTCACTGCCACCTTTCTCAGTGAACCTCAATTTGGATAAATTAATTAGACACTTCACTGGTGCTTCTGCTGCAGCCTGGAAAGCTCCATGCTGCGAGCCTGTAAGTTCCTTTCCCGTTTCGCAGAATCCTCACTCTGCATTCACCTGCGATGCCATCAGTCTTCACGTGTGGCCAGGTGCTAAGGAGTTCTTGGCAGGACACATTTTAAAAAGAACCCTGTGCTCCTCCCTGTTGATGCTCTACACTGCTCGCCTGTCACTCACTACCAGATACTCCACAGTGAAATTACAGCATGTTAGGAAAGAACTGCTGGGGACCGGGCAGCCCTGTGTCTCCTTCACTTCTATTCTCCTTCTATTCAGTGGAGACACGGTTTGCAGAGAGTTTTTAATAATTGTTTATTGAACGTACAAATGATCAATTGCTTTAATAGAAATATTGATGCACCTGTGCACAACTCCTTTAGATGATTTTGTATAATGTTTCCACCTAAAACTTAACTAAAACGAAATCTTTCACGCACACTCAGGATCTTTGCTTAGGTAACTTTTTCTCGGTTCCCCCAACCCTCTGGCACACCCAAATGATCTCACCCTGCCTGCCCATCACTTCTTAAAGTTAATTCCACGATAATTACAGCCTTGAGGAAACTTGCTCAAATCCCTAGCACAGGACAAGTTTCCCTCTCATATGTTCTTCAAAGCACTTAAAATAGTTCTAATTTTCCATGCATTTATGAAATTGTGGGTCTGCCCCATGGATTTCTCCTCCCCACCGCCCACCCTACTGAAACCTGCAAGCTCCACGCTTTCAGCCCCCAGCCTGTCTCTAGAATCTAGCTCAGTGTCATGCATAGATAAGGCAGAGTGCCAAAAATATTTATCAATTTTAAGAAGGTTGGCCCTCTCGTGGCCAAGATGGCATGTGAGTACAGACAGGGTGGTCATCTGTCGGTCTGGATAAGAACAAAGCAAAACTGATTGGACGAGGTGAGCTTTTCCTCTGGGACCTGGGTTGGTCCAGGGCTAGTACCAGTTCACTAGGCTGACACGATGAGAAACTGGTGAAAAGATCTTTATTTGCTGGTTGATTAACCAAAGATTTAAGGTAAAAGAAATGGAGAGGAATTATTTGGACAGAAATTATGGGAAGAACTGTCAATAAGAGGAGAGATCAAAGAAATTGGGATCTGAAGATCTGGGAGAAAACAGCTTTTCACTGATTTTAAATTATCCCTTCATATTTTGAAATCCCCATGAGACTTTGACAAGTAGAACTGAGATGAGGAGGACCACGTGCTTTGGAGTGGGAGAGGCTTTCCTCCTTTTTTATTTTTTCTTCTCCATCCTCCAGGTTAAGTGAAAAACCCTCACGATTCTATCAGGGCTTTTTATGGCCTGTTCTTGGATTCCCAGTCTCCTGTCCGGATCTCCACGTCTCTGTGGCTGTGAGCAGACCTGGGAGGCAGAGGACAGAGAGACCGAAGACCTCCTTTGCTTCTGATTGTCCTGGCCTGGGCTTGGCAATCGTCACTGCTCGTACATGTGACCTGGGACAAGCCCACCGATGACTGGCATGCTCCTGGCAACCACGGCTCAGGTGGTGTATGAAAGGAGCTTTCGTTTTAATTTCTCTTGTTCTCTTTCCAATCTCAATTTTCTGGAGGAAAAAGAACAGAAGCGAGAGGCATTTCCTTCCTCCCCTCGTTCCTCCTGAGTGTGTGATATTTCAACTTTCCATCCCTGGGTACCCAATGGGGTCAGTAATTTCATCCTGTTTTCATAACAGTAGATAAACTTCTTGGGAAAATTCAAATTATTTTCTTGATATATTCCATGTGATGAATAAGCATAATACTGAGTCTAAAGGGGATATCTACCACAAATATTCCAAATCTCAATTTTAATAAGGCCTTTACCAACTTACAAGGAAATAGGACTAATTATGTATATTTGAAGGAGAAGATCTGTAGTTATAGAACATCAATTCCTGCAGGACAGCTCCTGTCTGCGTGGCCCTCTCTGGCTTCCCCGTGCTCAGCCCAGTGACCCGCCTTTCTCAGCATCATCTTGCTGGTTTAACAGCAGCTGTCGGTGAAGAGCTTCAGTTACCACCGGCCTCACACAAACACCATGACGTGTTTGTTGCGACACACAAAATGGCTTAGGTTTGAGTGCACAGACTTTTAATTCTAGGTGAAAAATATTACTATTTGAATATTATGTGGGGTAACTAAGTGCGGGCAAAGCATTGGGATAATTTTCACATAAAATTTCACACACATATAACTTGGAAAACCAGTTTCCAGGTATTGGGATATATCTTTCTCTTTTGGACAATAAACACATTGTTGATAAGCTACTTGTCAATAAGAGAAATAGAAATGTTTTATTAAAAACTGGGGATTTATAATTGGCAGTATGAAAACCTGGTACTTCAAAGTCATTGTCATGTGATCAGTGGGCACTTATCCTCAATGAAAGATCCCTGGTGGTGGAATTATGTATCCATCTGATGACAAACTCCGGGTCACAATTTATTATTTCCCCAGAAGCAGCCACATTTAACAAAGAGTGCCATAATTTATAGAGTCCTCATCCCCCTGTGTTTACTCTTCCAGTTTATTGCACAGAAACACATTACAGCATAATAAAATGGTAAATAACAATGTAATTACTTGAGAGACTAATAAAAATGTTTAATCAATTCAATTCAACTCCTACATATTCTGCAAACAAATCATACCGTGTGGACCAGAAAACAAAGATCCCAGCAGCAAGGGCACCGTGTCCCTAACCCAGCCTACTCTTGTACCTTAGCGAAATTAAGCTGTGTATTTTTTATACTCAAACTCAAAAAGCAACAAAAGTCTCTGCCTTAAAGGAGCACAAGAAATTCCTTATGAATCTGACAAGCTAGTGGATTACAGCTAGAGATATTTGTTTCAAGAAGAAAGAAAAAAATGAAAGGATCATAAAAAAATGCCTTGAGTGGATTCCCAGCACAACAATCACAGTTGAGATGGAACTAGTAAAATGAGGTTTGTACAGGGTGGAGGGAGACCAGGTTCAGGATACTGACAAAGGCTTAAAGGGTCTCTGTTTCCCCCCCAGAGTCACACACAAATGGCTTTGTTGTTAAATGCAAAGAGACTGCAAGAGATCGCTTTGGACGACTGACTCCAGATCTAAGAATAAAAAGGAAAAAGTGAATGATTTCAGCACAGTTTCCAATAGAGTGTGAGATGCTGGCTGCACAGTTGCATGGGTTTGGGGGTATAGACCCCAGACTCAGGACCCCCAAAGCTCCCTACGAGTTAGGACAGTTCTATCTTTCTATCTCGGCGAAGATTAAACTAAAGCTACAGCTGTAGACAGCAGAGATAATCATTGGAATCCTGAAGTTATCAAAATAACCACATCAGGAAACAAACTGCTAAAAGTCTCATCTGACTCTGATTTAAACCATATTTAATGTCTTGTCTGCGCCACTGTAGTCCATACACACACTCTCACCTACTGTAGTCCATACCCACACTCTCTCTCTACAAGACTCTGTGAGTTTTTAGTAAATATGAAATAAATTGTACATAGTGCACACTTAATTCTTACAAAGAGGATTGGGAAAAGGGAAAAGGAGAAAAAAGTTGAAGACAGATAAAGGGACACAATGCAAATAAAGGACATGACCAATGACTTTCGATGACAATGGTAATAATTACTATCATCATCAGTGTTACTCTGGGATTACATCCCTTAAAGCCCTCTAGTCGGCTCCCAGTGTGCGCACCTGTCTTCAACTTACCCTGACGGGGAGAACTGATGGCTCCAGAACAGAAGCAGGTGATGCTGTAGACGCTCACTCATCCCCGTTTGTCGTCACGATTGTTCTTTTGCTTTCCTTTGAGCTACCACATCCTTACACTGCTCATTCTATAAACCCCATGTCCGTTCATAGGTCACCTCCAGGAAGCTATCCCCACCCTACCCAGTGACTCGCTGTAACTCCTTATCCACAATGCTAAAACTACAATCCCACTGCATTTTTCTAATTGGCTATTTATTTGTTCCTCTCTCTACTTTTCTAGTAGTTCCTTGTTATTTGGAACTAGGATGTTTTCTTAGATACCAAAGGATTAAACAATGATGAAAAAGATTAACTTGTACGATTGCTAATGGCTGTACATTACGGAGAGGCAACATAGGTATTTCTGTAGTCACTTAGATTTAAAACTGGCTCAATCAGAATTCCTAAAAGAGTACACAATTTCATTTTCTCTGAGGATAAAACATCTGTGACCAAAAAGAGACAGCTGCTGTCATGACTTCACAGTCATATTAATAAGTAGAATAATTATGAAAAACAGAGCGATCTGTTATTAAGAACAAGTGCGGCTAAATTAGAATTTATCACTGGAATTGTATGTAGCAGTGGATGATCCTCCAACTTAGAACCTTTAGAACTGTTGAAAGTTGCTGTTATAACCGTTATTTTAGTTTCCTAGTTTTACTCTTTCATTATAGCCTGGATACACTTGAACGGATATCACCATTTCTATTTTATGTATGAGGCAAATAAAAATCATAGTGATTAAGAGATTTTCTTAATTGTTTGATAAATCAAAAATTGCAATGAATAGGCCAGCCAGAGAATAATCGGAAAACTGTTCTGTGGTTAAGAAACAACTCTAGAAAGAAAGAATACAAAGTAAAATTTACTTTGCGCCTTTGTCCAACATCATGTAAACTCCAAAGCAGGCGCTGTGATACAGTGGTGGGCTGCAATCTTGTAGCATTTGATTCGGGGTCTCAAAGCAGGCGCTGTGATACGGTGGTGGGCTGCAATCTTGTAGCATTTGATTTGGGTCTCAAAGCAGGCGCTGTGATACAGTGGTGGG